>NC_091978.1:10181113-10403646 GCF_044704955.1 Pristiophorus japonicus
TCTCCCCCACCCCGGCTTGTATTCACTGGAGTGACGAATGAGAGGGGATCTCATTGAAATGTATGAAATTCTGACTGGGTTGGACAGATTGGCTGTGGGGAGGATGTATCCCCTGGCTGGGAAGTCTAGACTACAAAAGCTCCTATAGATATGTAAAGAGAAAAAGGTTGGTAAAGACAACCGTAGGTCCCCTGCAGTCAGAATCAGGGGAAGTCATAAACTGGGAACAAAGAAATGGCAGACCAAGTACTTTGGTTCGGTATTCACTGAGGAGGACACAAACAACCTTCTGGATATAAAAGGGGTCAGAGGGTCTAGTAAGAAGGAGGGAAATCTTTATTAGTCGGGAAATTGTGTTGGGGAAATTGATGGGATTGAAGGCCGATAAATCCCCAGGGCCTGATGGTCTGCATCCCAGAGTACTTAAGGAGGTGGCCTTGGAAATAGCGGATGCATTGACAGTCATTTTCCAACATTCCATTGACTCTGGATCAGTTCCTATGGAGTGGAGGGTAGCCAATGTAACGCCACTTTTTAAAAAAGAGGGAGAGAGAAAACAGGGAATTATAGACCGGTCAGCCTGACATCGGTGGTGGGTAAAATGATGGAATCAATTATTAAGGATGTCATAGCAGCGCATTTGGAAAGAGGTGACGTGATAGGTCCAAGTCAGCATGGATTTGTGAAAGGGAAATCATGCTTAACAAATCTTTTGGAATTTTTTGAGAATGTTTCCAGTAGAGTGGACAAGGGAGAACCAGTTGATGTGGTGTATTTGTACTTTTCAGAAGGCTTTCGACAAGGTCCCAAACAAGAGATTAATGTGCAAAGTTAAAGCACATGGGATTGGGGGAAGTGTGCGGACGTGGATTGAGAACTGGTTGGCAAACAGGAAGCAAAGAGTAGGCGTAAATGGGTACTTTTCAGAATGGCAGCAACTTAAGGAAGGACGTTCTTGCTATTGAGGGAGCACAGCGAAGGTTCACCAGACTGATTCCCGGGATGGCGGGACTGACATATCAAGAAAGACTGGATCAACTGGGCTTGTATTCAATGGAGTTCAGACGAATGAGAGGGGATCTCATAGAAACGTTTACAATTCTGACGGGTTTAGACAGGTTAGATGCAGGAAGAATGTTCCCAATGTTGGGGAAGTCCAGAACCACGGGTCACAGCCTAAGGATAAGGGGTAAGCCATTTAGGACCGAGATGAGGAGAAACTTCTTCACCCAGAGAGTGGTGAACCTGTGGAATTCTACCATATAAGAACATAAGAACATAAGAATTAGGAACAGGAGTAGGCCATCTAGCCCCTCGAGCCTGCTCCGCCATTCAACAAGATCATGGCTGATCTGGCCGTGGGCTCAGCTCCACTTACCCGCCCCATCCCCATCCCCATAATTCCCTTATTAGTTAAAAATCTATCTATCTGTGACTTGAATACAATCAATGAGATAGCCTCAACTGCTTCCTTGGGCAGAGAATTCCACAGATTCACAACCCTTTGGGAGAAGAAATTCCTTCTCAACACGGTTTTAAATTGGCTCCCCCGTATTTTGAGGCTGTGCCCCCTAGTTCTAGTCTCCCCGACCAGTGGAAACAACCTCTCTGCCTCTATCTTGTCTATCCCTTTCATTATTTTAAATGTTTCTATAAGATCACCCCACATCCTTCTGTACTCCGAGTAAAGACCCAGTGTACTCAATCTATCATCATAAGGTGACCCCCTCATCTCCGGAATCAACCTAGTGAATCGTCTCTGTACCCCCTCCAAAGCCAGTATATCCTTCCTTAAGTAAGGCGACCAAAACTGCACGCAGTACTCCAGGTGCGGCCTCACCAATACCCTATACAGTTGCAGAAGGACCTCCCTGCTTTTGTACTCCATCCCTCTCGCTGTGAAGGCCAACATTCCATTTGCCTTCCTGATTACCTGCTGCACCTGCAAACTAACTTTTTGGGATTCATGCACAAGGACCCCCAGGTCCCTCTGCACCGCAGCATGTTGTAATTTCTCCCCATTCAAATAGTATCTAAATCTCTTTGCAGCCTCTCTGTGTCCTCTACACAACCTGCTTTCCCACTAATCTTTGTGTCATCTGCAAATTTTATTACACTACACACTGTCCCCTCTTCCAGGTCATCTATGTATATTGTAAACAGTTGTGGTCCCAGCACCGATCCCTGTGGCACACCACTAACCACCGATTTCCAACCCGAAAAGGACCCATTTATTCCGACTCTCTGCTTTCTGTTAGCCAGCCAATTCTCTATCCATGCTAATACATTTCCACTGACCCCGCGTACCTTTATCTTCTGCAGTAACCTTTTGTGTGGCACCTTATCGAATGCCTTTTGAAAATCTAAATACACCACATCCATCGATACACCTCTATCCACCATGCTCGTTATATCCTCAAAGAATTCCAATAAATTAGTTCAACATGATTTCCCCTTCATGAATCCATGCTGCGTCTGCTTGATTGCACTATCCCTATCTAGGTGTCCCGCTATTTCTTCCTTAATGATAGTTTCAAGCATTTTCCCCACTACAGATGTTAAACTAACCGGCCTATAGTTACCTGCCTTTTGTCTGCCCCCTGTTTTAAACAGAGGCGTTACATTAGCTGCTTTCCAATCCGCTGGTACCTCCCCAGAGTCCAGAGAATTTTGGTAGATTATAACGAATGCATCTGCGATAACTTCCGCCATCTCTTAATACCCTGGGATGCATTTCATGAGGACCAGGGGACTTGTCTACCTTGAGTCCCATTAGCCTGTCCAGCACTACCCCCCCCCTAGTGATAGTGATTGTCTCCAGATCCTCCCTTCCCACATTCCTGTGACCAGCAATTTCTGGCATGGTTTCTGTGTCTTCCACTGTGAAGACCGAAGCAAAATAATTGTTTGAGGTCTCAGCCATTTCCACATTTCCCATTATTAAATCCCCCTTCTCATCTTCTAAGGGACCAACATTTACTTTAGTCACTCTTTTCCGTTTTATATATCTGTAAAAGCTTTTACTATCTGTTTTTATGTTTTGCGCAAGTTTACTTTCATAATCTATCTTTCCTTTCTTTATTGCTTTCTTAGTCATTCTTTGCTGTCGTTTAAAATTTTCCCAATCTTCTAGTTTCCCACTAACCTTGGCCACCTTATACGCATTGGTTTTTAATTTGACACACTCAATTTCCCTCATTATCCACGGCTGGTTATCCCTTCTCTTACAACCCTTCTTTTTCATTTGAATATATTTTTGTTGAGCACTATGAAAGAGCTCCTTAAAAGTCCTCCACTGTTCCTCAATTGTGCCACCGTTTAGTCTGTGTTTCCAGTCTACTTTAGCCAACTCTGCCCTCATCCCACTGTAGTCCCCTTTGTTTAAGCATAGTATGCTCGTTTGAGACACTACTTCCTCACCCTCCATCTGTATTACAAATTCAACCATACTGTGATCACTCATTCCGAGAAGATCTTTTACTTGGAGATCGTTTATTATTCCTGTCTCATTACACAGGACCAGATCTAAGATAGCTTGCTCCCTTGTAGGTTCTGTAACATACTGTTCTAAGAAACAATCCTGTATGCATTCTATGAATTCCTCCTCCAGGCTACCCCGTGCGATTTGAGTTGACCAATCGATATGTAGGGTAAAACACCCCATGATTATTGCCGTTCCTTTTTCACATGCCTCCATTATTTCCTTGATTATTGCCCGCCCCACCGTGAAGTTATTATTTGGGGGCCTATAAACTACGCCCACCAGTGACTTTTTCCCCTTACTATTTCTAATCTCCACCCACAATGATTCAACATTTTGTTCATTAGAGCCAATATCGTCTCTCACAACTGCTCTGATATCATCCTTTAGTAACAGAGCTACCCCACCTCCTTTCCCTTCTTGTCTATCTTTCCGAATCATCAGATACCCCTGTATGTTTAATTCCCAGTCTTGGCCACCCTGCAACCATGTTTCTGTAATGGCCACCAAATCATACCCATTTGTAAAGATTTGTGCTGTCAACTCATTTACTTTATTTCGAATGCTGCGTGCGTTTAGGTAGAGTGTTTTAATACTAGTTTTTAAACCATGATTTTTAGTTTTGACCCAACCTGCAGCTCCTTTACATTCAGTGGCCCTTTTTGTTTTTTGCCTTGGGTTTCTCTGCCCTCCACTTTTACTCATCTCCTTTCTGTCTTTTGCTTTTGTCTCCTTTTTGTTTCCCTCTGTCTCCCTGCATTGGTTCCCATCCCCCTGCCACATTAGTTTAACTCCTCCCCAACAGCACTAGCAAATACTCCCCCGAGGACATTGGTTCCGGTCCTGCCTAGGTGCAGACCGTCCGGTTTGTACTGGTCCCACCTCCCCCAGAACCGGTTCCAATGCCCCAGGAATTTGAATCCCTCCCTGCTGCACCACTGCCCAAGCCACGTATTCATCTGAGCTATCCTGCGATTCCTACTCTGACTGGCACGTGGCACTGGTAGCAATCCTGACATTACTACCTTTGAGGTCCTACGTTTTAATTTAGCTCCTAGCTCCTTAAATTCATCTCGTCGGACCTCATCCCTTTTTTTACCTATATCGTTGGTACCAATGTGCACCACGACAACTGGCTGTTCACCCTGCCTTTTCAGAATGTCCTGCACCCGCTCCGAGACAACATACCATCCTGGAGTCTCTGTTGCGGCCGCAGAAACGCCTATCTATTATCCTTACAATCGAATCCCCTATCGCTATCGCTCTCCCACTCTTTTTCCTGCCCTCCTGAGCAGCAGAGCCAGCCACGGTGCCTTGAACTTGGCTGCTGCTGCCCTCCCCTGGTGAGTCATCCCCCTCAACAGTACTCAAAACTGTGTATCTGTTTTGCAGGGGGATGACCGCAGGGGACCCCTGCACTACCTTCCTTGCACTGCTCTTCCTGCTGGTCTTCCATTCCCTAGCTGGCTGTGGACCTGCGGTATGACCAACTCACTCAACGTGCTATTCACGTCATTCTCAGCATCGTGGATGCTCCAGAGTGAAACCACCCTCAGCTCCAACTCCGCAACGCGATCTGTCAGGAGCTGGAGGCGGATACACTTCCCGCACAATTAGTCGTCAGGGACACGGGAGGCGTCCCTGAGTTCCCACATGGTACAGGAGGAGCATATCACGTGTCCGAGCTCTCCTGCCATGACTTAACCCTCAGATAGGCAACAACAATGCTAAAGTTTACTCACTGTTTTAGAAGAGAAAAAAGAAAAACTACTCGCCAATCACCAGCCAATCACTTACCCACTTGGCTGTGACGTCACCTTTCTGTTTCTTTCTCCCACAGAAAGTTGTTGAGGCCAATTCACTACATGCATTCAAGAAGGAGTTAGATGTAGTCCCTACTACTAGGGGGATCAAGGGGTATGGCGAGAAAGCAGGAATGGGGTACTGAAGTTGCATGTTCAGCCATGAACTCATTGAATGGCGGTGCAGGCTCGAAGGGCCGAATGGCCTTCTCCTGCACCTATTTTCTATTTCTAACAAGGGGTCACAGTCTCAGGATACGGGGTAGGAAATTTAGCACTGAGATGAGGAGAAATTTTTTCACTCAGAGGGTGGTGAACTTGTGGAACTCTCTCTCAGAAGGTTGTGGAGGCCAAGTAACTGAATATATTTAAGAGGGAGATAGATGGATTTCTATAGACACAAAAGGCATCAAGGGGCATAGGGAGGAAGCGGGAATATGGTGTTGAGATGGAGGATATTGATATTGAATGGTGGTGCAAGCTCGAAGGGCCAAATGACCTACTACTGCTATTTTCTATGTGACTGGCAAGGCTGCATTTACTGCTCATTCATAGTTACCCTGAGAAGGTGTCAGTGGGGCTTGTTTTGCTGCATTCCTTGTGCCGACGATCCCACAATAGTGTTGGGTAAGGAATTTCAGGATATTGACCCAAGTGATGGAAATCAGGATGGTGCGTGACTTGGAGGGAAACTTAAAGGTGATGGTGTTCCAACGATATTGCTGCTTTTGTCCTTCTCAATGGTAAAGATCACAATAGGAATGTGCTGCAAACATAACCTTAATGAGTTGCTTCAGTGCATCCTGTAGATTGTACATACTGCAGCCTCAGTGCAGTGGTCGTGGAGAGGGTGGATATTAAGTTGCAGCAGGGGTACTGATCAAGTAAATTACTCTATCTTGGATGGTGTGGAGCTTCTTGTGTTGTTGCAGCTGCACCTGTTCAGATGAGTGGCAAGAATTCCATTATATTCTTGACTTGGGCTTCGGGGGTGAGTCTCTCAGTGCGGACTACCCAGCCTCTGCTCTAATCTTGTAGCCATAGTGTTGATGTGGACAATTGATACGGTTCAGTTTCTGGTTGTTGGTGACATGGCATCGCACTCCCCCCCCACCCCCCCCCCCCCCCCCCATCCCGGCACCCCAAAGATGTTGATGGCAGGGGACTCTGTGTCGGTGATGATGGTCAAGAAAAGGTCTGGGCTTACTCTTGTTCCCTATGAACATTACTTGGCACTTGAGTGATGCAACTGTTACTTGTCCGCACAAGCCTAGATGTTATCTAACCCCTGCTGTAGGCTGACGTTGGCTGCGTAATTATCGGAGGAGTTGTGAATGGAGCTAAACACGCTGGAATCATCGATGAAGAACCACTCCTGATTGTATGACGGAGGGACGGTTATTGAATCAGCTGAAGATGGTTAGGCCAAAAATGCCTCCTTGAGGAACTTGTACAATGATATCCGTGGGGTGTGATGACTAGCCTTCGAACAACAACCATCTTCATTTCTGCCTGGTATAACTACAGCCATTGGAAGGTTTTCACTTTGACCATGAATAAAGGTTAAAGGTTTTTGTGGCGGAGGAGCGGCAAATGAGGGTAAGGAGCCCAGAAGAGCCGAGGGCCCAGGGACGGCACAGGCCAGCCCACACTGCAATATGTGTGGACGCTAGGTCCGTGCAGCAGAGCAGGTCTCCAGTCCTGGTTAACTCTTGCCACTGGATAAAGGCCTAGCTCTGTCAAGCCCGTGTGGTGGCTGGTGTGCAATGGTCACCACACTTTAAAGAAAATTCACACATGGGCATCTTCCACCTCCTCAATTGGACTTCAGGACTGGAACATCGGGTCCTTCATTGAAACACCTGTGAACTCGTAGCAGCAAGTCATCCTCGTTCAAGGGACCGCCTACGATGATGATGATGATGATTTGACCTAATTTTGTTTGAGCTCCTTGGTACCATACTCAGTTGAAGGCAGCTTGGAAGTCAAGGGCAACCACTCGCCTTTTCTTGGGTATTCATGTCTGGATGAATGGTGAAGAAGTCCTGAGCTGTGTGTATCAAACAGAGTCTGAAATGAGCATCAGTGAACAGGTCTTCAATGAATAAATAGATGTCTCTTGATTGGACTAGTAATGACTTCTTCCATCACTTTACTGATTGGGAAGAGGCTGATAGGGCGGTAATTGGCTGGGTTACATTTATCCTGTTTTCTCTGGAGAAGTCATACCGAGAGACTAACACATTGTTTTTTTGATATATACCAGTATCATACCCTTGCAACCACCAGTAAATTAATAAATGATTAGCGTAGCAGGCAAAAGGAAGTTAGTAGCAGGAACAAATCTTTTATGAATCCATTTGTGCTACAGTCTTCCTACAAGCAGAACTAGGAGGGCAGCAGTGGGGAGAACTAAAGCGTGAGAATTGAGCGAGGCCAGGTAGGAGGGAAGCCATTTTATTTGGAAAACCCAAGTGTGAGGAATGAAGTAGAGCTGGGATTGCAGTTGGGCCAAGCAGGAGGAAATTGGGCCAAAGACCGAAGGTGTTGGAGCAAGGCCAGCAGGCAGTGGGGGTGTAGAGCACCAGGATGATATCGGGGATGAGGGATTTCAGTTATGTGGCGAGATTGGAGAAGCTAGGATTGTTCTCCTTGGAACAGAGATGGTTAAGGGGCGACCTAATAGATTCAAAATTGAGGTGTTTTGATTGAGAAAGTAGTGAGAAACCATTTCCTCTGGCAAGTGGATTGGTAAGCAGAGGTCACCGATTTAAAAGAACTAAAGGGAAAATGAGGGTTGTTATGATCTGAAACATGCTACCTGAAAAGGTTGTAGAATCAGATTCCATTGAAAGGCAATCAGGCATGTACTTGAAGAGGACTCGTTTGCATGGTTATGGGGAAAAGGCTGGTATGTAGGACTTAAATGGACGGTTCTTTCAAAGACACAATCGCCTCCTGTGCTGTAAGATTCTATGGTTTTCGGATTTGCATTTTGTATCAAGAAAGAGCCAAGGTTTGTGGAGTATGCACCATTCTGAACATAACTATGGAATGCTATATGACTCAAATGGTCATAATAACTGGGGGGAGGGGGAGCAATAATAGGTTTGCTATTATGCAATGGCCAGAGAATGGTAGATACAGTTAAAGTCCAAAAACAGCTACAAGTGCAGCGTCCAAATTCCGTAATGTTCAGAATCCGGACTCCGGGCCGATCCATGGCAGGGTCGTCTGGAATCTGTTAAATGTTCCGGAATCCAGACCGGACAACCCTGTCGACCTCGGGGTCTCGCTGCTGCCCGGTGCCACCGCTTCCCTCGTCGCCCTTGCCTTGCTCGGGGCCTCCTCGCCGACCCGCCCGAACATCACCTCGGTGGGGCCGGGCAGCCCGACAACCTCCTCGGCGGGGCCCTGCCCGACGACGACCTCCTCGGTGGGAACCCCCCTTCCCGGGCTGTCTGAAGTTCCGAAATCCGTAAATACCCAAACCTGGGTTCGGGTGTTTCAGATTCATGACGTCAAAAAACAAATCGAAAATCCGGAACGGCCTTGGTCCAGAGAGTTCCGGATTTTAGGCGCTGCATCTGTACCACAATGTGGTAGATTTAAAAATAATATATATTTTTTTGTTCTGGGATGTGGGCACCGCAGGCAAGGCTAGCATTTATTGCCCATCCCTAATTACCCATGATAAGCCGCTGCCTTGAACTGCTGCAGTCCTTGTGGTGAAGGAACTCCCACAATGCTATTCGGGTTGGAGTTCCAGGATTTTGATCCCATGATGATGAATGAATGGCGATATATTACCAAGTCAGGATGGTGTGTGACTTGGAGGGGAGCTTGCAGGTAATGGTGCTCCCAGATCGCCTGCTGCCCTTGTCCTTCTGGATTTTAGAGGTGCTGCGAAGGAGCCTTGTAGATGGTATGCACTGCAGTCACTGTACGCTGGTAGGTGGTGGATGGGGTGCCAATCAAGCAAGTTGTTTTATCCAGATGGTGTCGAGCTTGTTGAGTGTTCTTGGAGGTGCACTCATCCAGACAATTGGAGAATATTCAATCACACTCCTGACTTGTGGCTAATAGATGGTGGAAAGGCTTTGGGGAGTCAGGAGGTGAGACACTCACCGCAGAATACGCAGCCTCTGACCTGCTCTTGTTGCCACAGTATTTATGTGGCTAGTCCAGTTAAGTTTCTGGTCAATGGTGAGCCCCAGGATGTTGATGGTGGGGGATTTATCGATGGTAATGCTGTTGAATATCAAGGAGAGATGGTTAGATTCTCACTTGTTGATGGTCAGTGCCTGGCACTTGTGTGGTGTGAATTACTTGGCACTTACCAGCCCAAGCCTGAATGTTGTCCAGGTCTTGCTGCATGCGGGCATGGACTGCTTCAGTTGCAATAGAGAAAGAGAGTACAATTAAGAGGGCATACTTTAATACACTGTTATATGGGGTAGGTATAAAATAGATATAGCCCAAAAATTGCGGTCAGAGGCTCCCTGCGGGCAGACGCCTCTGACTGAATTGTTTTCAAGAAAGTATCTGGTAGTCCTGGAGGAACATACTTGCGGTCGGAAGCCTCCATTCACAGCCCAGCGTATGGGCTGTCGCATTCCAGCAACGTAAGCGCAACCTGGGATCACGTGGGCCTAGACCACTAATGAACATGGAGTATTTTCATTGATAATGGGAGCTCTGTTTGTACGAGCTCCCATTACTATCCATGAGAATACCCCCCCAAAACACAAACGCAATACAATAAATAAAAAAAATACCTCACAGATTCAAAATTAATTAAAATTGAATTAAATGTTTTCGGAAAATATTAATTTTTTTGAAAACGTAAAAATATTTTAATAGGGTTAAAAATAAACTTGCCTTAATGGACAGGGTCTTTAATATAAAAATTAGTGATTCAATTTTTCTATCTTTTAAAACTCCTACGCTGGTAAAAGTAGGCTATAACATAAGAGTTTGAAGGACATTCGCTGGGCAAGAGTTGGGCAAATAGCTCAAATCTCTGCACGTGAATGTCCTTCTCCGCGGATGCGTGCGATCTGACAAAAAGACATTTTAGCAGATCGCTAATGCCGATTCTTGGCGCATGCGCATCTCGCGGCAAGAACCGGCATTTGCGAGGCCTCTTCGGGTGCGTGCGCACGTCGTATGCACCCAGAGAGGCTGTAATTTACAGCTCTATTTTCAGACAGCATGGAAAGTCGAGATAAAGTGGATTTCTCTGTGTGTTAGTGATGTATTGAACGGTATGGGGATCTGGAGATTATGAAGCTCCATCTGATGATATAAATCTGGCGACCGCCTGGCTATGTCACAAAAAGGTCGTGCTCCAATATGGAGTGTGTGATGTAAGTAGTAAATATAATCTATCGCTAGTCGCTCTCCTACACAGAGTCAAGACCAAGTGCATCATCATCAGGTGAAGCACCAATTGGACCAGTGTGTACAGAAGTACACTCATGGGAAAATTCCCCATTTTGAAGTCCGTATTTTTACCGAACATTTGATGATGTCTGCAATATATGAAAATCTTACATCTGTGAGCATGTTTTCAACTTTTTCCATTCGAAATTCCTGTCCCCCCACCGCCCCCCCTTTGTAATGGAAACTTTCAACTTGTGCTGTAATTAACATCTTTCTGGCAGTGACGCTGAAGCAGTGCCTCTGCTTGCAGGAGGATGTAATTACACCGTGACACGTTGACCTAAGCAGCTTCCATGAGAATTTTTTAATTGGGTAAAAAGTACAGCAGAGAAGGAAACCAATGTGGTAGAAAGCAAATGTTAAATCTTAAAGCATAAAGCTATAGGTATGATTATGATATTGTGTAGGAAAAGGGTAAAAGTTTTTTTTAGCTGAGCTAGCAGAGATGGAAATGAGGATTGTAGAAAGTATACGCTTTTTTAAAAAAGTGAAAGGCTCCTATAAATATATTCGGTGGAAGAGAGGTGACTAAATAAACAGAGAGCCTGGAGGAGAGGTAAATATGATGATACATAACCAAAAAATAGCAGCCGCTATTTTTGTGTCCCTATTTACAAATGAATCCAAGGCTATATTCTGCCTACAGGATTGAAATTTTAAGGGCAAGACGAAGAAAAACTGAGAAATCACCCAGAAAGAAGTAATGAACTAAGGAAAAGAGAGCAAGTCACCAAGCCCTGGAGGACTTGAAAACACAGTATGAAAGGAGGTGGAAAATTAAATCTGATAATATCTTGAGGGGATAGCTAGAAATGGGAGTTGTGCCGAGACACTGACTGAAGCAGACAGAACTATAGAAGTTTACAGCACATGAGGGTACGGTAGTGTAGTCGTCATCTTGCTGGACTAGTAATAAAGAGGATGAGCGTTAATTCCACTATGGCAATTTGAACTAAGTTTTATACAACTGGAAATACAAAACTGTCCATAAAAGTGACGACGAAGCTGTCGATTGTCCTAAAAATCCAACTGGTTAATGTTCTTTAGGGAAGAAAACCTGCCGTCCTTACCTGGTCTCATCCATCATGGGCAGTCCCTTGGAATCGAGGAAGATTTGCTTCCATTCTAAAAATGAGTCCTTGGGTGACTGTACAGTCCAATACGAGAGCCACAGTCTCTGTCACAGGTGGGACAGACAGTCGTTGAGGGAAGGGGTGGGTGGGGAGTCTGGTTTGCCGCATGCCCCTTCCGCTGCCTGCACTTGATTTCTCAGCGACGAGACTCGAGGTGCTCAGCGCCCTCCCGGATGCACTTCCTCCACTTGGGGCGGTCTTTGGCTAGGGATTCCCAGGTGCCGGTGGGGATGTTGCACTTTATCAGGGAGGCTTTGAGGGTGTCCTTGTAACGTTTCCTCTGCCTGGTCTGGCTTACATGTGACTCCAGTCCCACACCCAGTGGTTGCCTGTAAACTGCCCTCCACTTCGTTGTATTCAATAATAACAACTTGTATTTATATAAGCGCCTTTAACGTAGTAATGTCCCAAAGTGCGTCACAGGAGCATTATAAAACAAAATTTGACACCAAACCGCATAGGGAGATATTAGGGCAGATGACCAGTAGCTTGGTAAAAAAGGTCGTTTTTAAAGGAGTGTCTTAAAGGAGAGAAAAGAGGTGGAGAAGTTTAGAGTACAAATTCCAGAGTTTAGGGCCTAAGCAGCTGAAGACACGGCTGTAAATGGTGGAGCGATTAAAACCGGCATGCTGAAGCAGCTAGAATTAGAGGTGCACAGATATGAGATTTGTGGGGCTGGATGAGATTACAAAGATAGAGAGGAATTTGAAAACAAGGATGAGAATTTTAAAATCGAGAGTGTTGCTTAACCTAGAGCCAATGGAGGTCAGCGAGCACAGGGGTGGTGGATGGTGCAAGTTAGGACATGGACAGTAGAGTTTTAAATGACAAGTTTACAGACGATGGAACATGGGTGGCCAGCCAGAAGTGCGTTGGAATAGTCAAGTCTAGAGCTAACACAGATAGGAATGTCATCATCATCATCACAGGCAGTCCCTCGAAATCGAGAAAGACTTGCTTCCATTCCAAAAATGAGTTCTCAGGTGACTGTCCAGTCCAATACGTGAATTACAGTCTATTAAAAACTTAGAAACATAGAAAATAGGTGCAGGAGTAGGCCATTCGGCCTTCGAGCCTGCACCGCCATTCAATGAGTTCATGGCTGAACATGCAACTTCAATACCCCATTCCCGCTTTCTTGCCATACCCCTTGATACCCCTAGTAGTAAGGACTACATCTAACTCTTTTTTGAATATATTTAGGGGGGAGCGCAGGTCAGTTCAGGTCGGGGGGGAGGGAGGGAGAGAGAGGGAGGTCAGGTCGGGGGGAGGGAGGTCAGGTCGGATCCAGTCCGGGGGCAGGGTGGGGTGGGAGGAGCGGGGGTCGGGTCGGGTCCGGTCCGGGGGGGGGTCGGGTCCGGAGGAAGCAGGAGCTGGCCGTGGGAGGAGCCTTATCCACGCAGCCCCAGTGAGGCCATTCGGCCAGGGCTAGGGGCTGCGTGCTTCGGGCCCCTCCCACAAAGTTTTGGGCGCCTGGAGCTACTGCACATGCGCGCCCACTGTAGCGCGCATGTGCAGAGGTCCCGGCACTGTTTTCAGCGCAGGGACCTAGCTCCGCCCCCTACAGCTCCTGCTGCGCTGCGCCGAGCGGCAAACGACCTGCAGGGAGCTGGAGAATCTGGAGGTTTTTTTTAGGCGCACTTTGTGGTGCGAAAAACGGGCGTCCAGGTCGGGACTGCGCCGTTATAGGCGCGGCTCGAAACTTGGGCCCATGTGTGGTACTGAGCTAAACAAAAAGGTCTATCCTCCCAATGGATTTGCAAGATCTTGCGGAGGCAGCGTTGGTGGTATTTATTTCTCCAGCAGTGGATAGGAATGAGGGTTTCAGCAGCAGATGAGCTGATACAGGGTTGGAGACGGGAGATGTTACGGAGGTGAAAGTAGTCTTTGTGATGGCGTAAATATGTGATCAGAAGCTCCTCTCGGGGTCAAATATGACACCAAGGTTGTGAACAGTCTTGCTCTACTTCGGACAATTGCCGGGGCGAGGGACGGAGTTTGTGGCAGGGACCAAAGACAATGGCTTCAAATAAATGCTGCCTCTCGGCGAGATCAATCGAAAAGATAGAGCATTCAGGGTAACTGGAGATGGGCAATAAATGCCAGCAACACCCAGAATTCATTCTACTGCCCTCCTTTCTTTGCATCGTCTTACATCTTCCTCTGTTTACAGAACCATAGTGATTTGGAACCAATTTATAAAAAAGGTTAAAGAATAACCTCTGGTGTATAGATTTTGTTAGTTCGGGTAAAATAACCACATACTCAGAAGGAGAGAGATGATAAATAAAAATCAACATGGCTTTACAGCTGATGAATCTACTGGAATTCTCCTGAGGATATAACTGGGTTAGTTGACCAGGGATATTTGTAGACATAATAACATTTATCAAAAAGTACCACACAGGAAGTTGCTTTATAAAGGCATGGAATAGGAAGGAAGATGCTGATAACAGAACTGATAAGTCAGAGTATACAAAGCCTAGAGGGACCAGCATCTGCATGAAAAAAGATAAGCAGGATGATTTCTGGGACCATTGTTTGCGATATGTTAATGATTTGGAGGAAGGGATGCAAACTAAGTTTGCTAATGATGTTAAATTGGAAGGGGTTGTAAATAGTATGGATTGGGAGATGCTGCTTAATATAGAGAAATGCAAAGTCATGAAGTTTAAAAAGGAAACTAACCGTAAGAGTACAACAACCACTTTATATAGTACCTTTCAACTTAGAAAAATATCCCGCGTCCTTTACAGATAAAAATGGATGCAGAGTGACCATAAGCTTGATTCGAGGTGAGTTTTAAGATGGGTCTTAGAGGTGGCCAGGCAGAGGGGTTTGGGAGGGAATTCGTAGATCGCTGAAGGCTGTAATGGTGAGAGGGGAGGATGCACAAAAGCCAGAGTGAGAGGAATGGAGCGTTCGAATAGCAGTTGTACGGCTGAAGAGGTTAGAGTTCGGTAGCGGTGAGGTCATGAACCGATTTAAATACAAGGATTGTATTGTAAATTGGAGGCGTTGGGGGACTGAGAATCAATGTGGGTCAGCAAGGACAGGGATGATGGGTAATTGCTGCCGGACAAGATATAACCAGTCACCCCCCCCCACCCCCGTGCTTCGCGACCGTCATTGGCTCCCGGTCCAGCAATGCCTCGATTTTAAAATTAGTATTCATATACCTCCATGGCCACACCCCTCCCTATCTCTGTAACCTCCTCTGTGCCTGCAACCCTCCAAGATCTCTGCACTTCTCCAATTCTGGCCTTTTGTGTATCCCTGATTTTTTTTTTTTATCGTTCCACCATTGGTAACCTTGCCTTCAGCCGCCAAGGCAACAAGCTCTGAAATGAACTCCCTAAACCCTTCCACCTCTCTACTTCTCTTTCTTCCTTGAGATTCTGCTTAAAACCTGTGTTGTGAGTTCAAGTCCCATTCCAGGAACTTGAGCACATAAATCTAGGCTGACACTTCAGTGCAGTCAGTGTTGAGGGAGTGCTGCACTGTCAGAGGTGCCGTCCAGAGGGTGGATAAGGGGGGACCAGTGGATGTGGTGTATTTGGATTTCCAGAAGGCATTCAATAAGATGCCACATAAAAGATTACTGAAGAAGATAAGAACTCACTGGGTTGGGGGTAATATATTAGCATGGATAGAGGATTGGCTAACGAGCAGAAAACAGAGAGTTGGGATAAATGGGTCATTTTCTGGTTGGCAAACAGTAACTAGTGGGGTGCCGCAGGGATTGGTGCTGGGGCCTCAACTATTTACAATCTATATTATTGTCATGGATGAAGGGACCGAGTGTAATGTAGCCACGTTTGCTGATTATACAAAGATGGGTGGGAAAGCAAGTTGTGAGGAGGACACAAAGAATCTGCAAAGTGATATACACAGGCTAAGTGAGTGGGCAAAAATTTGGCAGATTGCGTATAATGTGAATAAGTGTGAGGTTATCCAATTTGACAGGAAAAATAAAAAAGCAAATTATTATTTAAATGCAGAGAGATTGCAAAGTGCTGCAGTACAGAGGGACCTGGGGGTCCTTGTGCATGAAACACACAAAGTTAGTATGCAGGTAAAGCAAGTAATCAGGAAGGCAAATAGAATGTTGGCCTTTATTGCAAGGGGGATAGAGTATAAAAGCAGCGAAGTCCTGCTACAACTGGACAGGGTATTGGTGAGACCACACCGAGAGTTATTTAAGGAGGGATATACTTGCATTGAAGGCAGTTCAGAGAAAGTTCACGAAGTTGATTCCTGAGATGAAGGGGTTGACTTATGAAGAAAGATTGAGCAGATTGGGTCCAGACTCATTGGAGTTTAGAAGAATGGGAGGTGATCTTATTGAAAATTATAAGATACTGAGGGGGCTTGACAAGGTAGATGCAGAGAGGATGTTTCCACTCGTGGGAGAATCTAGAAGTAGGGGGCATAGTCTCAGAATAAGGGGCCACCCATTTACTACTGAGATGAGGAGGAATTACTTCGCAGAGGGTCGTAAATCTGTGGAATTATCTGCCCCGAAAGAGCTGTGGAGGTTGGGTCATTGAATATATTTAAGGCGGAGATAGACAGATTTTTGAGCGATAAGGAAGTAAAGGGTTATAGGGAGCGGGAAGGGTAGTGGAGCTGAGTCCATGATCGGATCAGCCATGGTCTTATTAAATGGCGGAGCAGGCTTGATGGGCCAAATGGCCGACTCCTGCTCCTATTATGTTCCAACGGATGAGACGTTAAACCGTCTGCCCCCTCAGGTAGACATAAGATCCCATGGCACTATTTCGAAGAAGCGCAGGGGATTTATCCCCGTTGACCTGGGCCAATATTTATCCCCCAATCAACATAACAAAAACAGATTATCTGGTCTTTATCACATTGCTGTTTGTGGGAGCTTGCTGTGTGCAAGTTGGCTGCCGCGTTTCATAGAAACATAGAAAATAGGTGCAGGAGTAGGCCATTCGGCCCTTCGAGCCTGCACCACCATTCAATAAGATCATGGCTGATCATTCCCTCAGTACCCCTTTCCTGCTTTCTCTCCATACCCCTTGATCCCCTTAGCCGTAGGCTATATCTAACTCCCTCTTGACTATATCCAATGAACTTGCATCAACCACTCTCTGCGGCAGGGAATTCCACAGGTTAACAACTCTGAGTGAAGAAGTTTCTCCTCATCAGTCCTAAATGGCCTACCCCTTATCCTAAGACGGTGTCCCCTGGTTCTGGACTTCCCCAACATCGGGAACAATCTGCCCGTATCTATACTCCAATGTATAAAGGGCCACATTCAACAATGACTACAATTCAAAAGTACTTCATTGGCTATAAAGAGCTTTGAGATGTTTGGTACTTGTGAAAGCCTATATAAATGCAAGTCTGTCTTTAAGTCTTTCTATGCTTCTTTTACCAAGCTTTTAGTCATGTGCCGTAACATCAGTGTCAAAAACATTTTTTGGTAACGCTCCTGTGAAGCACCTTGGGATGTTTTACTACGTTAAAGATGCTATATAAATGTACATTGTTGATCCCGGTGGATCACTGTGTCCTTTTAAAGTAATCCCACTCTGTCATTATTTTGCGACGATTCCATGATGCCCATAATGTCAAACTCCATTGTTGTCTCCAATTTTATTCCTAAGACCCTTGGCATTTACTTGTAGAATTTTGATGATTGCCTATACCTCAGCATCCATTAGTGCAATCATCCCTCTGTGCAATCATCTCTTGTTACTTACCTTGCTATATTTTTATTGCATTCTACTTATCCTTCCTCTGTACTGTGACTTGTTTGCTCTTTGCCCCACTCATTTTAGCATTCATTATTCTATCCATGATACCGCCTATTTAAAACCACTCTCATTGTTCTATGGTAAATAGAATGCTACCTTTGTGGTTTAGGTGAAATCTGTCTCCACTAAATGTGTTTCTCCTTCCCCAGAAATCGTCTCGGTGTTTGAGAAATTCTGAATCCTTCTTTTCCATACCATTCTTCAAGCTATGCATTCAAATACCGTATCTGTGTCTGCCTATCTTGTGCATTGTGGGGCTCTGGTAGTAATAGACATAGAAACATAGAAAATAAGGGCAGGAGTAGGCCATTCAGCCCTTTGAGCCTGTGCCACCATTCAATAAGATCATGGCTGATCATTCACCTCAGTACCCCTTTCCTGCTTTCTCTCCATACCCCTTGATCCCTTTAGCCGTAAGGGCCATATCTAACTCCCTCTTGAATATATCCAGTGAACTGGCATCAACAACTCTCTGCAGCAGGGAATTCCACAGGTTAACAACTCTCTGAGTGAAGAAGTTTCTCCTCATCTCAGTCCTAAATGGCTTGCCCCTTAGCTTAGGCTGTGATCCCTGGTTCTGGACTTCACCGACATCGGGAACATTCTTCATGCATTTAACCTGTCCAATCCCGTCTGAATTTTATATGTTTCTATGAGATCCCCTCTCATCCTTCTAAACTCCAGTGAATAAAGGCCCAATCGACCCAGTTTCTCCTCATATGTCAGTCCTGTCATCCCAGGAATCAGTCTGGTGAACCTTCGCTGCACTCCCTCAATAGCAAGAACATCCTTCCTCCGATTAAGAGACCAAAACTGCAGACAATATTCCAGGTGAGGCCTCACCAAGGCCCTGTACAACTGCAGTAAGATCTCCCTGCTCCTATACTCAAATCCCCTAGCTATGAAGGCCAACATACCATTTGTCGCCTTCACTGCCTGCTGTACCTGCATGCCAACTTTCAATGACTGATCTACCATGGCACCCAGGTCTCGTTGCACCTCCCCTTTTCCTAATCTGCCGTCATTCAGATAATAATCTGCCTTCGTGTTTCTGCCCCCAAAATGGATAACCTCACATTTATCCACATTATACTGCATCTGCCATGCATTTATCTACTCACCTAACCTGTCCAAGTCACCCAGCCTCTTAGCATCCTCCTCACAGCTCACACCGCCACCCAGTTTAGTGTCATCTGCAAACTTGGAGATATTACACTCAATTCCTTCATCCAAATCATCAATGTATATTGTAAATAGCTGGGGTCCCAGCACTGAACCTTGCGGCACCCCACTAGTCACTGCCTGCCATTCTGAAAAGGACCCGTTTATCCTGACTCTTTGCTTCCTGTCTGCTAACCAGTTCTCTATCCACATCAGTACATTACCCCCAATACCATGTGCTTTAATTTTGCACACCAATCCCTTGTGTCAAAAGCCTTTTTGAAAGTCCAAATATACCACATTCCACTGGTTCTCCCTTGTCCACTCCACTAGTTACATCCTCAAAACATTCCAGAAGATTTGTCGAGCATGATTTCCCTTTCATAAATCCATGCTGACTTGGACCGATCCTGTCACTGCTTTCCAAATGTGCTGTTATTTCATCTTTAATATTTGATTCCAACATTTTTCCCACTACTGATGTCAGGCTAACTTGTCTATAATTACCCGTTTTCTCTCTCCCTCCTTTTTTAAAAAGTGGTGTTACATTAGCTACCCTCCAGTCCATAGGAGCTGATCCAGAGTCGATAGTTGGAAAATGATCACCAATCCACTATTTCTAGGGCCACTTCCTTAAGTACACTGGGATGCAGACTATCAGGCCCCGGGGATTTATCGGCCATCAATTTCCCGAACACAATTTCCCGCCTAATAAGGTTATCCTTCAGTTCCTCCTTCTCTCTAGCCCCTCGGTCCCCTAATACTTCCCGAAGGTCATTTGTGTCTTCCTTCGTAAAGACAGAACCAAAGTATTTGTTCAACTGGTCTGCCATTTTTTTGTTCCCCATTATAAATTCACCTGAATCTGACTGCAAGGGACCTACGTTTGTCTTCACTAATCTTTTTCTCTTCACATCTATAAAAGCTTTTGCAGTCAGTTTTTATGTTCCCGGCAAGCTTCCCCATATACTCTATTTTCCCCTCCTAATTAAACCCTTTATCCTCTTCTGCTGAATTTTAAATTTCTCCCAGTCCTCAGGTTTGCTACTTTTTCTGGCCAATTTAGATACCTCTTCCTTGGATTTAACACTATCCTTAGTTTCCCTTGTTAGCCATGATTGAGCCACCTTCCCCGTTTTATTTTTACTCCAGACAGGGATGTACAATTGTGCACTCTGTTCGTGCTTATACTCCTGTGTACATCTCGCACAATAAAGTCGGCTCTAGTTTATGTTGAGCCGCCAAATTTGAAAATAAAAGTGCAGAAATGATCCAACAGAACACACTGGCCTGCAGGAAAAGATAGAGACAGGGGCCCCAAGTTTCCACATGATTTGCTCCTGATTTTTAGGAGCAACTGGTGGAGAACGGAGTATCTTAGAAATCGCAATTCTCCACATTTAAGTTTTCTGCAGTTCTAGTCAGGTAGAACAGTTTCACTTTTGAACAGAATTTTTTTTTTCCGGCCACTGACGCCTGATTTGAAAGTTTCCACATTGAAAACGTACTCCAAACTAACTTAGAATGGAGCAAGTGAAGATTTTTGTAGGCTTGAAAAAACCTTGTCTACACATTAAAAAATCAGGCGCAGGTTACAAATCAGGCGTCGGGAACGAGGTGGGGGGGGGAGGGGCGGGGGAAGGGAAGTCATTAAATTCTACAATAAATCCTTAGTTATACTTATACAAATATTATACAAATAAATCCAACCTGAATAAACATTTATAAGCAAAGAAAAGATTAAATAAACCATGTTCCTACCTGTGTGAAAGTGCTTTAGGCAGGCCTTTCAGGCAGCGGTTTGCCGTCGGGACCGACCGACGGCAGGGGGAGGGAGAAAGCTGCAAGAAGCCTCAGTACTTGAGGCAGCCGTTTGCTGTCGGGACCAACCGACGGCAGGGGGAGGGAGAAAGCTGCAAGAAGTCTGAGTGCTGATCATGGAAGGGCAATGTGGTTTTATTAAAAAATGTTAAAAATTGAACAGCTGCAAAAAATTTGAATAGTCTCAAACAAGTGCATGTGTCCCGTTTATCTCAGTCTATCTTTAATTACAGAATGCACTCCCTCACACACAGAAATATCAAGAAAATTAAAATGCAAGCCTTTGCAAGGGTTCAATAAACAAATTTTCACTTTTTCTGCAGCACTTTTTAAAATGGCCGAGTGCCAATGTTTACTTCAGACTGCGCGTGCGCGAACGCTCCAACGCGCACGCGCAGGGTTGCCGGCACCAAAAAAACTCATTTAAATTGTACCCGCCCCCTCCTACTTATAAAATCGGTGCGAGTGGTAGACTCCGCCCCCTGTGCGCCATGCCAAGCAGACATCGAGCTGCAAGGCGCTCGAGAATACCGCGTTTTTTTTCAGGCGCCGTTTTCGGCGCGCAAAACGGGCGCCCAGCTCGGAGGGGCGCCTGTTTTGCCGCGTGTGGAAACTTGGGGCCAGGGAGTGGGCTGTTTCTCCTTCAGTGCAGCATGGTATATGTGATTGCTTTCAATGCATGCACTCTGTTCAGCCTGTTGGGTTCAAACTAGCTGAGAGAAAAAAAAATTTACTCTTTTTGAAGCTATGTGGAGTCTCTGTCTAATATTTCTTAATTTCTACTGCAATATATATGTGTGTGTGTATGTGTTTGCAATTTCTCTACAATGTACATTTAATCTTGGTTGGTAGCAGGGGTTTCTTTGCACTAGTGATACCAGAGACCCATTCTGTTGACGACTATTCCCATCCCTTGGAAATGTTTTCCCCTTTTGAACACTCTGACCCAAGGTGCCACCCATTCCTCAATATCTTGACCAAATGACTATTCTTTGTGTATGATCAGTGTATGTTGTCAGGTTATTTGACCCTTCAAGGTTGCCTATACTCCCGAATGGTCCAGGAATCTTCCGAAATGCTGCTCGCGACTTGGCAAAAAATTGGAATTCACAATCTCCATTTGCAACTGTGTACATTCTTCACCTGCTTAATCGGCAGGCTCAGTTTCTAGAAACTCCTCACATGGCCGTTGCTAGCACAAAACCACCAACAAATACGCTCAAATAAAGAGGACCCAACTACCGGCACATATCGTGATCAGATGTCAAGTGATCAAACCTCGAGGAAAACATTCAGCCAGAGTTTAAACCCTACTGCCGTGTTTTATCCCACACTCTTGACCTGAGATGCTGTACAGTAAATGGGACTCCACCTCATGAATGTAGAAAAGGCTGTCTTATTCCCCTAATTATAGCCTTCTAAAACCTGTCAGTGTCAGCTGTGACTCGGTGGGTCGCACTCTCGCCTCTGAGTCAGAAGTTTGTGGGTTCAAGTTCCACTCCAGACACTTGAGCACACAAATCTAGGCTGACACTCCAGTGTAGTACTGAGGGAGAAGTGCTGCACTGTCGGACGTGCCGTCTTTCGGATGAGACGTTAAACCGAGGCACCGTCTGCTCTCTTGGGTGGACATAAAAGATCCCATGGCACTATTTAGAAGAACAGCAGTGGTCCTGGCCAATATTTATCCCTCAATCAACATCACTAAAACGGCAGATTAGCTGGTCATTATCACATTGCTGTTTGTGGGATTTTTATGTGTGCAGATTTGCTGCCGCGTTTCCTAAATAACAACAGTAACTACACTTCAAAAAGTACTTAATTGGCTGTAAAGCGCTTTGGGACATCTAGTGGTCGTGAAAGATGCTATAGAAATGCAAGCCTTTCTTTTCTTCCTATTCTCTTGTTGATTCATTCTTCCTATTCTCCTGTTCTTTCTCCCTTTCCTTCCCTTGCTTAGCCCTTCATTTCGCCCTGGTATTGTTCCTAGTTACTGTCCACTGAGTCTTAAGTTAAGGGATAGAGCACAAGTCTGAGGAAGTCGTAGCTAGTGCAAAGCTCTACTTCACCCGAACTTTAAATACTGGGTAATGCATCATAGGGGGGATATCTTGAGCTTTGTGGGGTGGGGAAGCAGGGGGGGGAGGGGGGGGCAGAGGATTATAAAAGGGCAACTAAGTAAGATTAGGCACCTGAACTATGAGGGAAGGCTAAGGATGCTTAATTGTTAAATTGGCAGCATTGAGATGATATTATTGAGGATTTTTAAAAAGATTATTTCTTTGGATATTGCTAGCAAGGCCAGCATTTATTGCTTATCCCTAGTTGCCCTTGAGAAGGTGATGGTGAGCCGCCTTCTCGAACCACTGTCGTCCATATGATGAAGGTGCTCCCACAACACTGTTAGGTCGGGAGGTCAGGATTTTGACCCAGCAACAATGTAGGAGCAGTGGTATATGTCCAAGTCAGGGCAATGTGTGTCTTGGAGAGAAAAGTGAAGGGTTTTTCTATGCGTTTGCTGCCCTTGTCTTTCTAGGCGTTGGGGGTTGGATGTTTGGGAGGTGTTGTCGAAGAAGCCTTGGTGAGTTGCTGCAGTGCATCCTGAGGAAAGAATGAACTTGTATTTGTTTAGTGCCTTTCAAAGAAACATAGAAAATATGTGCAGGAGTAGGCCATTCGGCCCTTCGAGCCTGCATCACCATTCAATAAGATCATGGCTGATCATTCCCTCAGTACCCCTTTCCTGCTTTCTCTCCATACCCCTTGATCCCTTTAGCCGTAAGGGCCATATCTAACTCCCTCTTGAACATATCCAATGAACTGGCATCAACAACTCTCTGCGGTAGAGAATTCCACAGGTTAACAACTCTCTGAGTGAAGAAGTTTCTCCTCATCTCAGTCCTAAATGGCCTACCCCTTATCCTCAGACTGTCCCCCCTGGTTCTTCCCCAACATCGGGAACATTCTACCCGCATCTAACCTGTCCCGTCCTGTCAGAATCTGTGTTTCTATGAGATCCCCCCTCATCCTTCTAAACTCCAGTGAATAACGGCCCAGTCGATCCAGTCTCTCCTCATATGTCAGTCCTGCCATCCCGGGAATCAGTCTGGTGAACCTTCGCTGCACTCCCTCAATAGCAAGAACGTCCTTCCTCAGATTAGGAGACCAAAACTGAACATAATATTTCAGGTGTGGCCTCACCAAGGCCCGATACAACTGCAGTAAGACCTCCCTGCTCCTATACACTCATCCCCTAGCTATGAAGGCCAACATACCATTTGCCGTCTTCACCGCCTGCTGTACCTGTAGGCCAACTTTCAATGACTGATGAACCATGACACCCAGATCTCGTTGCACCTCCCCTTTTCCTAATCTGCCGCCATTCACATATTCTGTCTTCAAGTTTTTGCCCCAAGTGGATAACCTCACATTTATCTACATTATACTGCATCTGCCATGCATTTGACCACTCACCTAACCTGTCCAAGTCACCCTGCAGCCTCGTAGCGTCCCCCTCACAGCTCTCACCACCACCCATTTTTTTGCCATCTGCAAACTTGGAGATATTGCACTCAATTCCTTCATCCAAATCATTTATGTATACTGTAAAGAGCTGGGGTCCCAGCACTGAGCCCTGCTGCACTCCACTAGTCACTGCCTGCCATTCTGAAAAGGACCAGTTAATCCTGACTCTCTGCTTCCTGTCTGCCAACCAGTTCTCTATCCACGTCAGTATATTACCCCCAATACCATGTGCTTTGATTCTGCATATCGATCTCTTGTGTGGGACCTTGTCAAAAGCCTTTTGAAAATCCAAATACACCACATCCACTGGTTTTCCCTTGTCCACTCTACTAGTTACATCCTCAAAAAATTCCAGAAGATTTGTCAAGCATGATTTCCCATTCATAAATCCATGCTGACTTGGACCGATCCTGTCACTGCTTTCCGAATGTGCTGCTATTTCATCCTTAATAATTGATTCCAACATTTTCCCCACTACTGATGTCAGGCTAACTGGTCTATTACCCGCTTACTCACTCTCTCCCCTTTTTAAAAAGTGCTCTTATATTAGCTACCCTCCAGTCGAAAGGAACTGATTCAGAGTCGATAGACTGTTGGAAAATGATCATCAATGCATCCACTATTTCTAGGGCCACTTCCTTAAGTACTCTGGGATGCAGACTATCAGGCCTCAGGGATTTATCGGCCTTCAATCCCACCAATTTCCCTAACACAATTTCCCGTCTAATAAGGATATCCATCAGTTCCTCCTCCTCACTAGACCCTCAGTCCCCTAGTACTTCCGGAAGGTTATTTGTGTCTTCCTTCGTGAAGACAGAAACAAAGTATTTATTCAATTGGTCTGCCATTTCTTTGTTCCCCATTATAAATTCACCTGAATCAGATTGTAAGGGACCTACGTTTGTCTTCAGTAATCTTTTTCTCTTCACATATCTATAGAAGCTTTTGCAGTCAGTTTTTATGTTCCCGGCAAGCTTCTTCTCGTACTCTCTTTTCCCCCTCTTAATTAAACCTTTTGACCTCCTCTGCTGAATTCTAAATTTCTCCCAATCCTCAGGTTTGTTGCTTTTTCTGGCCAATTTATATACCTCTTCCTTGGATTTAACACTATCCTTAATTTCCCTTGTTAGCCACGGTTGAGCCACCTTCCCTGTTTTTTATTTTTACTCCAGACAGGGATGTACAATTGCTGAAGTTCATACATAAGAACATAAGAATTAGGAACAGGAGTAGGCCATCTAGCCCCTCGAGCCTGCTCCGCCATTCACCAAGATCATGGCTGATCTGGCCGTGGACTCAGCTCCACTTACCCGCCCGCTCCCCGTAACCCTTAATTCCCTTATTGGTTAAAAATCTATCTATCTATGATTTGAATACATTCAATGAGCTAGCCTCAACTGCTTCCTTGGGCAGAGAATTCCACAGATTCACAACCCTCTGGGAGAAGAAATTCCTTCTCAACTCGGTTTTAAATTGGCTCCCCCGTATTTTGAGGCTGTGCCCCCTAGTTCTAGTCTCCCCGACCAGTGGAAACAACCTCTCTGCCTCTATCTTGTCAATCCCTTTCATTATTTTAAATGTTTCTATAAGATCACCCCTCATCCTTCTGAACTCCGAGTAAAGACCCCTCATCTCCGGAATCAGCCCAGTGAATCGTCTCTGTACCCCCTCCAAAGCTAGTATATCCTTCCTTAAGTAAGGTGACCAAAACTGCACGCAGTGCTCCAGGTGCGGCCTCACAAATACCCTATACAGTTGCAACAGGACCTCCCTGCTTTTGTACTCCGTCCCTCTCGCAATGAAGGCCAACATTCCACTCGCCTTCCTGATTCCCTGCTGCACCTGCAAACTAACTTTTTGGGATTCGTGCACAAGGACCCCCAAGTCCCTCTGCACCGCAGCATGTTGTAATTTCTCCCCATTCAAATAATAATCCCTTTTACTGTTTTTTTTTTTCCCAAGGTGGATGACCTCACACTTTCTGACATTGTATTCCATCTGCCAAACCTTAGCCCATTCGCTTAACCGATCTAAATCTCTTTGCAGCCTCTCTCTATCCTCCACACAACCCGCTTTCCCACTAATCTTTGTGCCATCTGCAAATTTTGTTACACTACACTCTGTCCCCTCTTCCAGGTCATCTATGTATATTGTAAACAGTTGTGGTCCCAGCACCGATCCCTGTGGCACACCACTAACCACCGATTTCCAACCCGAAAAGGACCCATTTATCACGACTCTCTGCTTTCTGTTCGCCAGCCAATTCTCTATCCATGCTTAATACGTTTCCTCCGACTCCACGTACCTTTATCTTCTGCAGTAACATTTTGTGTGGCACCTTATCGAATGCCTTTTGGAAATCTAAATACACCACATCCATCGGTACACCTCTATCACCTTCCTATCACCTTGTGGTTTACACTTACCCCAGTGATCTTTAAATGTTTGTGATCTTTAAATGTTTGTCATTGCCTATCCACCGTCAACCCTTTAAGTATCATTTGCCAGTCTATTCTAGCCAATTCACGCCTCAAACCACCGAAGTTACCTTTCCTTAAGTTCAGGACCCTAGTTTCTGAATTAACTGTGTCACTCCATCTTAATAAAGAATTCTATCATGTTATGGTCACTCTTCCCCAAGAGGCCTCGCACAACAAGATTGCTAATTAGTCCTTTCTCATTACACATCACCCAGTCTAGGATGGCCAGCTCCCTCGTTGGTTCCTCAACATATTGGCCAAGAAAACCATCCGTAATACACTCCAAGAAATCCTCCTCCACCGCATCGCTACCAGTTTGGTTCGCCCAATAAATATGTAGATTAAAATCACCCATGATAACTGCTGTACTTTTATTGCATGCATCCCTAATTTCTTGTTTGATGCTGTCCCCAACCTTACTACTACTGTTTGGTGGTCTGTACACAACTCCCACTAGCATTTTTCGCCCCTTGGTATTCCGTAGCTCCACCCATACCGAATCCACATCATCCAAGCTTAATGTCCTTTCTTACGATTGCATTAATTTCCTCTTTAACCAGCAATGCCACCCTGCCTCCTTTTCCTTTCTGTCTATCCTTCCTAAATGTTGAATACCCCTGGATGTTGAGTTCCCAGCCTTGGTCACCCTGGAGCCATGTCTCCCTGATGCCAATTACATCATACCCATTAACTGCTATCTGCGCAGTTAATTCATCCACCTTATTCTGAATACTCCTCGCATTGAGGCACAGAGCCTTCAGGCTTGTCTTTCTAGAATTTTGCTGTAATGTGGCCCTTTTTGCTTTTTGCCCTTGGTTTCTCTGCCCTCCACTTTTACGTTTCTTCTTTCTATCTTTTGCTTCTGCCCCCATTCTACTTCCCTCTGTCTCCCTGCATAGGTTCCCGTCTCCCTGCATAGGTTCCCATCCCGCTGCCATATTTAACTCCTCCCCAGCAGCACTAGCAAATACTCCCCCCATGGACATTGGTTCCGGTCCTGCCCAGGTGCAGACCGTCCAGTTTGTACTGGTCCCACCTCCTCCGGAACCGGTTCCAATGTCCCAGGAATTTGAATCCCTCCCTTCTGCACCACTCCTCAAGCCACGTATTCATATGAGCTATCCTGCTCGTGGCACTGGTAGCAATTCTGAGATTACTACTTTTGAGGTCCTACTTTTTAATTTAGCTCCTAGCTCCCTAAATTCCTCTTATCAAACCTCATCCTGTTTTTTTTTACCTATATCGTTGATACCTATATGCACCACGACAACTGGCTGTTCACCCTCCCTTTTCAGAATGCCCTGCACCCGCTCCGAGACATCCTTGACCCTTGCACCAGAGAGGCAACATACCATCCTGGAGTCTCGGTTGCGGCCGCAGAAACATCTATCTATTCTCCTTACAATAGAATCCCCTGTCAATAAAGCTCTCCCACTCTTTTTCCTACCCTCCTGTACAGCAGAGCCATCCACGAGCCCAGGCCATCGCAAATGCTTTATTTTGAAGTAGTCACTGTTGTATTGTAGGAAACTAACTTGCGTACAGCAAGGTCCCAGAAACAGCAATGTCATAATGACCAGATAATCTGTTTTTTAATGATATTCGTTGAGGGATAAATATTGACTAGGAGACCGGGTGGATAAAGTGTATTTGGACTTCCAGAAGGCATTTGACAAGGTGCCACATAAAAGGTTACTGCACAAGATAAAAGTTCACTGGGTTGGGGGTAATATATTAGCATGGATGGAGGATTGTCTAACTAACAAAACAGAGAGTCGGGATAAATGGTTCATTCTCTAGTTGGCAATCTAGTGGGGTGCCGCAGGGATCAGTGCTGGGACCCCAACTATTTGCAATCTATATTAACAACTTGGATGAAGGAACCGAGTGTAACGTAGCCACATTTTCTGACGATACAAAGATGGGAGGAAAAGCAATGTGTGAGGAGGACGCAAAACACTTGCAAAAAAAAAAAGGCTATAGACAGGTTAAGTGAGTGGGCAAAAATTTGGCAGATGGAGTGTAATGTTGGAAAGTGTGAGGTTATGCACTTGGGCAGAAAAAAATCAAAGAGCAAGTGGAGAAAAATTGCAATGTGCTGCAGTACAGCAGGACCTGGTGCATGAAACACAAAAGGTTAGTATGCAGGTATAGCAAGTGATCAGGAAGGCCATTGGAATCTTGGCCTTTATTACAAAGGGGATGGAGTATAAAAGTAGGGAAGTCTTGCTACAGTTATACAGGGTATTGGTGAGGCCACACCTGGAATACTTCGTACAGTTTTGGTTTCCATATTTACAAAAGGATATACTTGCTTTGGAGGCAGTTCAGAGAAGGTTCACTAGGGTGATTCCGGAGATGAAGAGGTTGACTTATGAGGAAAGGTTGAGTAGGTTGGGCCTCTACTCATTCGAATTCAGAAGAATGAGAGGTGATCTTATTGAAATGTATAAGATTATTAGGGGGCTTGACAAGAGGATGCAGAGAGAATGTTTCCACTGATGGGAGAGACTAGAACTAGAGGGCATGATCTTAGAATAAGGGGCCACCCATTTAAAACTGAGATCAAGGGGAATTTCTTCTGAGGGTTGTAAATCTGTGGAATTCGCTGCCTCAGAGAGCTGTGGAAGCTGGGACATTGAATAAATTTAAGACAGAAATAGACAGTTTCTTAAACGATAAGGGGTTATGGGGAGGGGGCTGGGAAGTGGACCTGAGTCCATGATCGGATCAGCCATGATCGTATTAAATGGCGGAGTAGGCTCGAGGGGCCAAATGGCCGCCTACTCCTATTTCTTATGTTCTTAATGTTTATTTTTATCATTTTATTATGGATGCACCTCTCCTTTCCCCCTCCCACCCCCCCACTCTACCTCCAACTTTGATTTCCTACTTTGAGGAACACTAAATTTCTTCTCCTACCTTTTGTTTTTTTAAAAAGGATCACGCTGTGCTATTAATATCTGTATACCTTCAATTCCCTTGACGTGCTAGTATTTCAATTAATCCAGATTGCTTACTGCATTTAGTCATTGCAGGAAGTTTCAAAGTACGTCTGGATGTGTTCTGTAACTCTGCATTTTGTAATTACGTCTCCATGCATGAAGCTCGCTCTTTGCTTCTGTCAGCTTCTATTTGTTCACTGGATGTGGATGACACTGACAAGGTTGCATTTATTGTTCAGTTGGTGGTTGACCTCCTCTGGTGGTAATTTATATTTGAGTGGCTTGCTAGTAGTGGGCCTTCAGTAATTAAATTTGCACGGAGTTTCACCTGATTGTGCACCGTAACTTTCTTTGGGGATTCTTGGATTTTGCACCAAGCGATCAGGAGAACCCCACAATTTATCGGCAACCATGTAGTGTGGGGAGTGGAATCTTGTATTGGCCAGACTGGGTAGGGTCCCTTCCCTGAAGCACATTGGTAAACCAGTTGAGTTTTGTCGGTAGCAGCTCTCCTGGTCATCCTACAAATTATTAGATTGCTTGAATTCAGTTTCACAACTTACTGTGGCGGGATTTGAATTTATGACCTCTGGGTTGATAGTTCAGCACCACAACCTCAACTGACTAGGTCAGGTGGAAACCCAACACAAACTCTCTCTCCAGCAATTATCGACTCATTTGGGAAAGGGGATGCTGTACTGTGTGAGTGCTGTAGATAAGAAATTGAATGTACTGCTGCTCCTTCATTTTTTTTTAAATCGAAGTTACCAAGTGGAATCTTAAAGGGAAGGTACATGCTGAAGGAAATACTTTGTACAGGTGTAATATATGCATCTGTGAGTATGCTCACAGGTTTGTAGATACTGTGTTCCATGTTTATGTTGAGTGTGTGAGGTTGCAGCCCCTCTTCTATTATCCTGTTTGCACGCTCCTGATCTTTGGGCACCCTGTGCGGAGTGGAGAGGGCAGGTCGGAGGGCCTCCTCGTAGGACTGCTCCTGGGCATGGCCAAGGTGGCCATCCACTGGTCCAGGCAGCGGGTTGTCGAGGGGGTCGTTCAACCCGACTGTCCGCCTCTTTTCTGCGGTTATGTTCGAGCCAGGGTGTCCCTGAAGATGGAGCACGCGGTGTTCACCGGTATGCTCGTGGCCTTCCACGAGAGGTGGGTGCTGGAGGGACTGGAGTGCATCATTACCCCCGGCAACTATATTTTAATTTGACCGTTTAAAGTTTAATTTGTTTAAATTGTTGGTTTTAGTGCCTCTTTAATAAGGGGACACTTGGTTATTGTTTCAACTGAAATAGTTGTCGAGCTGTTGAGTTGAGTGATTTAGCCAGTCACGTGATGTTCACAAGACTCAATAAAACTCCAGCCAGTTGGGTTCAGGGTATCCACGATGAGGCAGGTGGTTGTGAACCTGGTGGATGAACTGGTAATGTGTAGTGTGATTGTTAAACCTTTGCAAAACCAACTAGTTCTTAATAGCAATGTGTTGCTATGAATTATTAAGTCATGAAGCAAATACATTACATATGTAAAGTGCTCTTATTTTTTCTTCTTGATATTTGGTCTTTTTTTTTTAAACTCGTAAAACCTTCTAGGAAATAATTTATTGTAACTTTCTTTTGTGGGATGGATCAAATCATATCCACACATTCAGGAGCGAGTCACGCAACCAGTATCGATTTAAGTGGCCATCTGTGAACAGCGGCCAGAAGCAGTGACATTGATTGTCATCCAAGCTGGGAAACTTCAGTGCTGAGCTGTGTGGCAGCAGTCGGTTTGGTTGTCTCCTAATTAGCACTCTGGTCCCGAATGAATGCCAATCAATGTCACTCCCTGTAGAGCTACTCGCTAACGGGATTCTATTAATCAAAGTTGCTGCTTGGCTATTTTGGCACATTGGCACCAATATATTATTACAAAATTCTCACTTGAGTTCGTGAACCTTGTATGTGGTGTCAATATGCTTGTATCCTAACTCGCACCAGTACCCATCACCCCTGTGACCTACACTGGCTCCCAGTCCGCCAATGGCTTGATTTAAAAATTCTTATCCTTGTATTCAAATCATTCCATGGCCTCGCCTCTCCCAATCTTTGTAACCTCTTCCAACCCTACAGCCCCCACCCCCGAGATCTCTGCGCTTCCCCACTTCTGGTGTCTTGCACATCTCCGATTTTCTTCACTCCACCATTGGCGTCAGCCTTCAGCTCCCTCTGCCCTAATATATAGAATTCTGAACCTCTCTCCTTTTAAGATGCTCCTTAAAACCTACCTGTACCTGCCCATGGTTGTTAGCGGTGAACACTGATTGGGCTGTAGACTACTGACTTACATTTTAGACTTTTAATCAACTTGAGAAACTTTTTAAACAATTTGGGAACATTTTCAAACTCTTAAACAACTTGGAGAATTTTTCTTTTGAAACCTCCGGAGAAACTTTTAAATAACTTTGGAAGAAACTTTTAGAACATCCCTCGGAACTCCAGCGGACAACTGACCTTCTTAATACCTGCCACCTACCATTAAGGGCGCTACTCGGCGGCGAGCTTGTGGCCAACATCTCGCCGTAGGCAATTAGGCTCATACTGCAGTGCCAGGTCTCCAGTTGTCTTGGACCCCCTTGCCACTGGACCAAGACCTAGCCCTGTCAAGCCAGTGTGGTTGCCGGTGTGCAGCAGCCACCCCATGTTAAAAGAACTCACGCACAGGCATCTTCCACTTCATTAACATGAAGTTCGGAACCTGGGACGTCAGGACCCTCATGGACAACTCCAACAGTGACAGGCTGGAACACCGCACCGCCATTGTCACCCGGGATTGACATCGCCGCCCTAAGCGAGACCCGGTGGGCAGGGGAAGGCCAGCTCAAGGAACAAGGTGGAGGTTACACCTTTTTCTGGAAAGGAAAACTAGAGGAAGAATGCCACCTCACGGAGTCGACTTCACCATCAAAAATGAGCTGGTCGACCGCCTCAAAGATTTCCCCCTGCGGGGTTAACGAATGCCTCATGACTCTCTGACTCGCCCTATCCCAGAACCAATGCACCACAATCATCCGTGCGCACGCTCCAACACTCGATGCAACAGATGAGACCAAAGAGGATTTTTATTCCAACCTCAAAACATCCCTGTTCCATGTCCCCGCAGGCAACAAATTGATCCTCAGAGGTAACTTCAACACCAGGGTCGGCAACGACACAGCCCTCTGGGGAGGCATGATTGGCAGAGAGGGGGTAGGGAAAGCCAACTCCAGCGGTACTGTACTCCTGACAAAATGTCTGGAACATGAACTCCTCATCACCAACACCCTGTTCCGCCACAGGGACAAATACAAGGCATCGTGGCAACACCCTCGCTCCAAACACTGGCACCTGCTCGACTAGGTCATCGTCCGAGCCAGGGATCGCAAGGATGTGCGCATCACACGCACCATGACAGGAACTGACGACTGCTGGGCGAACCACCGCCTAATCCGATCCATCATCGACGTTAATATAGTCCGAAAGCAGAGGGGACAGCAGAAGCAATGCCGCAAAAAAGTCAATGCCAGTGCAGTTACAGACCCAGCTAAGAGAACCCTACATAGCCAGCGTCTCACAGCTAACGTGGCGTGCCTTGATGACCCCAAGGTGCTGAATGCCCACAGCGCTTGGTCTGTCCTCCAAGCCTCCATAACCAGTGCCTGTGAAGAGATACTCGGTCACTGAACCAGAAAACACCAGGACTGGGTTGATGAAGATGATCAGGAGATCTAAGGACTAATAGATCTCAAGCGCAGCACATTTCTGAGCCTCAAGCAACAACCCGACTCTGGATCAGCAAAGCAACATTACAGACGGCTCAAGGCTGAGGTCCAATAAAAAACCCAGGACCTAAAGAACAGGTGGTGAATGGAGAAAGCACAGGAGATATAACAACTGGCCAACAGCCACGATATGCGATGATTCTTCATTGCAGTCAAGGCTACCTACGGGCCAAACTCCCAAGGCCCCACCCCACTGCTGCCAAGAACAGGGAAACACTCATCAAGGACACCGAGGCTTTCGGGGTCAGCTGGAAGGAGCGCTTCGGAGATCTCCTCAATCGAGGCTCTGCCTTTGACTCGAGTGTTTTCGACTCCATCCCGCAGCATGCGACCTGCCACCACCTCCGTGAAACCCTAACGTTGCAAGAGGTAGAAAAAGCCATAAAACAACTCGAGAACAACAAGGCTACGGGAGCAGATGGAATCCCTGCTGAGGCGCTAAAGTATGGTGGAAAGGCACTGTTAGTGCGGATACATGACCTCATCTCTCTCATCTGGAGGGAGGAGAGCATGCCGGGAGATCTCAGAGATGCAGTGATCGTGACCATCTTTTTTTTAAAAAAAAAGGGACAAGTCCGACTGCTGCAACTACAGGGGAATCTCCCTGCTATTAGTCACTGGGAAAGTTGTTGCTAGAGTTCTCCTCAACTGCCTTCTCCCTGCAAATGTGGAGCTCCTCCCGTAGTCACAGTGTGGATTTCGTCCCCTACGGGGCACAACGGACAAGATCTTTGCAGCACGACAGCTGCAGGAAAAATGCAGGGAGCAGCGCCAGCCCTTGCACATGGCCGCCTTCGACCTTACAAAGGCCTTTGACACTGTCAACCGCGCGGAGGAACTGAGGGAAATCCTTATTAGTCGGGAAATTGTGTTGGGGAAATTGATGGGATTGAAGGCCGATAAATCCCCAGGGCCTGATGGTCTGCATCCCAGAGTACTTAAGGAGGTGGCCTTGGAAATAGCAGATGCATTGACAGTCATTTTCCAACATTCCATAGACTCTGGATCAGTTCCTATGGAGTAGAGGGTAGCCAATGTGTAACCCAACTTTTTAAAAAAGGAGGGAGAGAGAAAACAGGGAATTATAGACTGGTCAGCCTGACAGTAGTGGGTAAAATGATGGAATCAGTTATTAAGGATGTCATAGCAACGCATTTGGAAAGAGGGTGACATGATAGGTCCAAGTCAGCATGGATTTGTGAAAGGGAAATCATGCTTGACAAATCTTCTGGAATTTTTTGAGGATGTTTCCTGTAGAGTGGACAAGGGAGAACCAGTTGATGTGGTATATTTGGACTTTCAGAAGGCTTTCGACAAGGTCCCACACAAGAGATTAATGTGCAAAGTTAAAGCACATGGGATTGGGGGTAGTGTGCTGACATGGATTGAGAACTGGTGTCAGACAGGAAGCAAAGAGTAGGAGTAAATGGGTACTTTTCAGAATGGCAGGCAGTGACTAGTGGGGTATTGCAAGGTTCTGTGCTGGGGTCCCAGCTGTTTACATTGTACATTAATGATTTGGACGAGGGGATTAAATGTAGTAGCTCCAAATTTGCGGATGACACTAAGTTGGGTGGCAGTGTAAGCTGCGAGGAGGATGCTATGAGGCTGCAGAGTGACTTGGATAGGTTAGGTGAGTGGGCAAATGCATGACAGATGAAGTATAATGTGGATAAATGTGAGGTTATCCACTTTGGTGGTAAAAACAGAGAGACAGACTATTATCTGAATGGTGACAGATTAGGAAAAGGAGAGGTGCAACGAGACCTGGGTGTCATGGTACATCAGTTATTGAAGGTTGGCATGCAGGTACAGCAGACGGTTAAGAAAACAAATGGCATGTTGGCCTTCATAGCGAGGGGATTTGAGTACAGGGGCAGGGACGTGTTGCTACAGTTGTGCAGGGCCTTGGTGAGGCCACACCTGGAGTATTATGTACAGTTTTGGTCTCCTAACTTGAGGAAGGACATTCTTGCTATTGAGGGAGTGCAGCGAAGGTTCACCAGACTGATTCTCGGGATGGCGGGACTGACATATCAAGAAAGACTGGATCAACTGGGCTTGTATTCACTGTCTGTCTGTTTTTACCACCAAAGTGGATAACCTCACATTTGTACACCTTATACTTCATCTCCCACTCACCTAACCTATTCAAGTCACTCTGCAGCCTCATAGCATCCTCCTCGCAGCTCACACTGCCACCCAATTTAGTGTCATCTGCAAATTTGGAGATACTACATTGTATTCACTGGAGTTCAGAAGAATGAGAGGGGATCTCATAGAAACGGTTAAAATTCTGATGGTTTTAGACAGGTTAGATGCAGGAAGAATGTTCCCAATGTTGGGGAAATCCAGAACCAGAGGTCACAGTCTAAGGATAAGGGGTAAGCCATTTACGACCGAGATGAGGAGAAACTTCTTCACACAGAGTGGTGAACCTGTGGAATTCTCTACGACAGAAAGTTGTTGAGGCCAATTCACTAAATATATTCAAAAAGGAGTTAGATGTAGTCCTTACGACTAGGGGGATCAAGGGGTATGGCGAGAAAGCAGGAATGGGGTACTAGAACATAAGAACATAAGAATTAGGAACAGGAGTAGGCCATCTAGCCCCTCGAGCCTGCTCCGCCATTCAATAAGATCATGGCTGATCTGGCCGTGGACTCATCTCCACTTACCCGCCCGCTCCCCATAACCCTTCATTCCCTTATTGGTTAAAAATCTATCTATCTGTGACTTGAATACATTCAATGAGATAGCCTCAACTGCTTTCTTGAGCAGAGAATTCCACAGATTCACAACCCTCTGGGAGAAGAAATTCCTTCTCAACTTGGTTTTAAATTGGCTCCCCCATTTTTTGAGGCTAGTTCTAGTTTCCCCGACCAGTGGAAACAACCTCTCCGCCTCTATCTTGTCTATCCCTTTCATTATTTTAAATGTTTCTATAAGATCACCCCTCATCCTTCTGAACTCCCAACGAGTAAAGACCCAGTCTACTTAATCTATCATCATATGGTAATCCCCTCATCTCCGGAATCAGCCTAGTGAATCGTCTCTGTACCCCCTCCAAAGCCAGTATATCCTTCCTTCAGTAAGGTGACCAAAACTGCACGCAGTACTCCAGGTGCGGCCTCACCAATACCCTATACAGTTGCAGCAGGACCTCCCTGCTTTTGTACTTCATCCCTCTCGCAATGAAGGCCAACATTCCATTTGCCTTCCTGATTACCTGCAAACTAACCTTTTGGGATACATGCACAAGGACCCCCAGGTCCCTCTGCACCTCAGCATGTTGTAATTTCTCCCCATTCAAATAATATTCCCTTTTACTATTTTTTTTTTCCCAAGGTGGATGATCTCACACTTTCCAACATTGTATTCCATCTGCCAAACCTTAGTCCATTCGCTTAACCTATCCAAATCTCTTTGCAGCCTCTCTGTGTCCTCTACACAACCCGCTTTCCCACTAATCTTTGTGTCATCTGCAAATTTTGTTACACTACACTCTGTCCCCTCTTCCAGGTCATCTATGTATATTGTAAACAGTTGTGGTCCCAGCACCGATCCCTGTGGCACACCACTAACCACCGATTTCCAACCCGAAAAGGATCCATTTATCCTGACTCTCTGCTTTCTGTTCGCCAGCCAATTCTCGATCCATGCTAATACATTTCCTCTGACTCCGAGTACCTTTATCTTCTGCAGTAACCTTTTGTATGGCACCTTATTGAATGCCTTTTGGAAATCTAAATACATCACATCCATCGGTACAGCTCTATCCACCATGCTTTGAGATACACTGCTTTGAGTACTGTTGAGGGGGATGACTCATCAGGAGAGGGCAGCAGCAGCCAAGTTCATGGCACCGTGGCTGGCTCTGTTGCACAGGAGGGCAGGAAAAAGAGTGGGGGAGCGATAGTGATAGGGGATTCAATTGTAAGGGGAATAGATTGGCGTTTCTGCGGCCGCAACCGAGACTCCAGGATGGTATGTTGCCTCCCTGGTGCAAGGGTCAAGGATGTCTCGGAGCGGGTGCAGGACATTCTAAAAAGGGAGGGAGAACAGCCAGTTGTCGTGGTGCACGTTGGTACCAACGACATAGGTAAAAAAAGGGATGAGGTCCTACGGAATGAATTTAAGGAGCTAGGAGCTAAATTTAAAAAGTAGGACCCCAAAAGTAGTAATCTCGGGATTGCTACCAGTGCCACGTGCTAGTCAGAGTAGGAATCGCAGGATAGCTCAGATGACTACGTGGCTTGAGCAATGGTGCAGCAGGGAGGGATTCAAATTCCTGGGGCATTGGAACCGGTTCTGGGGGAGGTGGGACCTGTACAATCCGGACGGTCTGCACCTGGGCAGAATCGGAACCAATGTCCTCGGGGGAGTGTTTGCTAGTGCTGTTGGGGAGGAGTTAAACTAATATGGCAGGGGGATGGGAACCAATGCAGGGAGATAGAGGGAAACAAAAAGGAGGCAAAAGCAAAAGACAGAAAGGAGATGAGGAAAAGTGGAGGGCAGAGAAACCCAAGGCAAAGAACAAAAAGGACCATTGTACAGCAAAATTCTAAAAGGACAGCGGGTGTTAAAAAAAAACAAGCCTAAAGGCTTTGTGTCTTAATGCAAGGAGTATCCGCAATAAGGTGGATGAATTAACTGTGCAAATAGATGTTAACAAATATGATGTGATTGGGATTACGGAGACGTGGCTCCAGGATGATCAGGGCTGGGAACTCAACATCTAAGGGGATTCAACATTCAGGAAGGATAGAATAAAAGGAAAAGGAGGTGGGGTCGCATTGCTGGTTAAGGAGGAGATTAAGGCAATAGTTAGGAAGGACATTAGCTTGGATGATGTGGAATCTATATGGGTAGAGCTACAGGACACCAAAGGGCAAAAAACGTTAGTGGGAGTTGTGTACAGACCTCCAAACAGTAGAAGTGATGTTGGGGAGGGCATCAAACAGGAAATTAGGGGTGCATGCAATAAAGGTGCAGCAGTTATAATGGGTGACTTTAATATGCACATAGATTGGGCTAACCAAACTGGAAGCAATACGGTGGAGGAGGATTTCCTGGAGTGCATAAGGGATGGTTTTTTAGACCAATATGTCGAGGAACCAACTAGGGGGGAGGCCATCTTAGACTGGGTGTTATGTAATGAGAGAGGATTAATTAGCAATCTCGTTGTGCGAGGCCCCTTGGGGAAGAGTGACCATAATATGGTGGAATTCTGCATTAGGATGGAGAATGAAACAGTTAATTCAGAGACCATGGTCCAGAACTTAAAGAAGGCTAACTTTGAAGGTATGAGGCGTGAATTGGCTGGGATGGATTGGCGAATGATACTTGAGGGGTTGACAGTGGATGGGCATTGGCAGACATTTAGAGACCGCATGGATGAACTACAACAATTGTACATTCCTGTCTGGCATAAAAATAAAAAAGGGAAGGTGGCTCAACTGTGGCTATCAAGGAAAATCAGGGATAGTATTAAAGCCAAGGAAGTGGCATACAAATTGGCCAGAAATAGCAGCGAACCTGGGGACTGGGAGAAATTTAGAACTCGGCAGAGGAGGACAAAGGGTTTGATTAGGGCAGGGAAAATGGAGTATGAGAAGAAGCTTGCAGGGAACATTAAGACGGATTGCAAAACTTTCTATAGATATGTAAAGAGAAAAAGGTTAGTAAAGACAAACGTAGGTCCCCTGCAGTCAGAATCAGGGGAAGTCATAACGGGGAACAAAGAAATGGCGGACCAATTGAACAAGTACTTTGGTTCGGTATTCACGAAGGAGGACACAAACAACCTTCCGGTTATAAAAGGGGTCGGGGGGTCTAGTAAGGAGGAGGAACTGAGGGAAATCCTTATTAGCCGGGAAATTGTGTTGGGGAAATTGATGGGATTGAAGGCCGATAAATCCCCAGGGCCTGATGGACTGCATCCCAGAGTACTTAAGGAGGTGGCCTTGGAAATAGTGGATGCATTGACAGTCATTTTCCAACATTCCATTGACTCTGGATCAGTTCCTATAGAGTGGAGGGTAGCCAATGTAACCCCACTTTTTAAAAAAGGAGGGAGAGAGAAAACAGGGAATTATAGACCGGTCAGCCTGACATCGGTAGTGGGTAAAATGATGGAATCAATTATTAAGGATGTCATAGCAGTGCATTTGGAAAGAGGTGACATGATAGGTCCAAGTCAGCATGGATTTGTGAAAGGGAAATCATGCTTGACAAATCTTCTGGAATTTTTTGAGGATGTTTCCAGTAGAGTAGACAAGGGAGAACCAGTTGATGTGGTATATTTGGACTTTCAGAAGGCGTTCGACAAGGTCCCATACAAGAGATTGATGTGCAAAGTTAAAGCACATGGGATTGGGGGTAATGTGCTGACGTGGATTGAGAACCGGTTGTCAGACAGGAAGCAAAGAGTAGGAGTAAATGGGTACTTTTCAGAATGGCAGGCAGTGACTAGTGGGGTACCGCAAGGTTCTGTGCTGGGGCCCCAGCTGTTTACACTGTACATTACTGATTTAGATGAGGGGATTAAATGTAGTATCTCCAAATTTGCGGATGACACTAAGTTGGGTGGCAGTGTGAGCTGCGAGGAGGATGCTGTGAGGCTGCAGAGCGACTTGGATAGGTTAGGTGAGTGGGCAAATGCATGGCAGATGAAGTATAATGTGGATAAATATGAGGTTATCCACTTTGGTGGTAAAAACAGAGAGACAGACTATTATCTGAATGGTGACAGATTAGGAAAAGGGGAGGTGCAAAGAGACCTGGGTGTCATGGTACATCAGTCATTGAAGGTTGGCATGCAGGTGCAGCAGGCGGTTAAGAAAGCAAATGGCATGTTGGCCTTCATAGCAAGGGGATTTGAGTACAGGGGCAGGGAGGTGTTGCTACAGTTGTACAGGGCCTTGGTGAGGCCACACCTGGAGTATTGTGTACAGTTTTGGTCTCCTAACCTGAGGAAGGACATTCTTGCTATTGAGGGAGTACAGCGAATGTTCACCAGACTGATTCCCGAGATGGCGGGACTGACCTATCAAGAAAGACATGGATCAACTGGGCTTGTATTCACTGGAGTTCAGAAGAATGAGAGGGGACCTCATAGAAACATTTAAAATTCTGACGGGGTTAGACAGGTTAGATGCAGGAAGAATGTTCCCAATGTTGGGGAAGTCCAGAACCAGAGGTCACAGTCTAAGGATAAGGGGTAAGCCATTTAGGACCGAGATGCGGAGGAACTTCTTCACCCAGAGAGTGGTGAACCTGTGGAATTCTCTACCACAGAAAGTTGTTGAGGCCAATTCACTAAATATATTCAAAAAGGAGTTGGATGAGGTCCTTACTACTAGGGGGATCAAGGGGTATGGCGAGAAAGCAGGAATGGGGTACTGAAGTTTCATGTTCAGCCATGAACTCATTGAATGGCGGTGCAGGCTAGAAGGGCCGAATGGCCTACTCCACCTATTTTCTATGTTTCTATGCTCGTTATATCATCAAAGAATTCCAGTAAATTTGTTAAAACATGATTTCCCCTTCATGAATCCATGCTGCGTCTGCTTGATTGCACTATTCCTATCTAGATGTCCCGCTATTTCTTCCTTAATAGTTTCAAGCATTTTCCCCACTACAGATGTTAAACTAACCGTCCTATAGTTACCTGCCTTTTGTCTGCCCCTTTTTTTAAACAGAGGCGTTACATTAGCTGCTTTCCAATCCGCTGGTACCTCCCCAGAGTCCAGAGAATTTTGGTAGATTATAACGAATGCATCTGCTATAACTTCCGCCATCTCTTTTAATACCCTGGGATGCATTTCATCAGGACCAGGGGACTTGGCTACCTTGAGTCCCATTAGCCTGTCCAGCACTACCCTCCCCTAGTGATAGTGATTGTCTCAAGGTCCTCCCTTCCCACATTCCTGTGACCAGCAATTTTTGGCATGGTTTTTGTGTCTTCCACTATGAAGACCGAGTAAAAAAATTGTTTCAACTCTCAGCCGTTTCCACATTTCCCATTATTAAATCCCCCTTTTCATCTTCTAAGGGACCAACATTTACTTTAGTCATTCTTTTCCGTTTTATATAATCTGTAAAAGCTTTTACTATCTGTTTTTATGTTTTGCGCAAGTTTACCTTCATAATCTATCATTCCTTTCTTTATTGCTTTTTTAGTCATTCTTTGCTGTTGTTTAAAATTTTCCCAATATTCTCGTTTCCCACTAACCTTGGCCACCTTATACGCATTGGTCTTTGATTTGATACTCTCCTTTATTTCCTTGGTTATCCACGGCTGGTTATCCCTTCTCTTACCACCCTTCTTTTTCACTGGAATATATTTTTGTTGCGCACTATGAAAGAGCTCCTTAAAAGTCCTCCACTGTTCCTCAATTGTGCCACCGTTTAGTCTGTGTTTCCAGTCTACTTTAGCCAACTCTGCCCTAATCCCACTATAGTCCCCTTTGTTTAAGCATAGTGCGCTCGTTTCTGACACAGCTTCCTCACCCTCAATCTGTATTACAAATTCAACCATACTGTGATCACTCATTCCGAGAGGATATTTTACTCGGAGATCGTTTATTTTTCCTGTCTCATTACACAGGACCAGATCTAAGATAGCTTACTCCCTTGTAGGTTCTGTAACATACTGTTCTAAGAAACAATCCCGTATGCATTCTATGAATTCCTCCTCCAGGCTACCCCGTGCGATTTGATTTGACCAATCGATATGTCGGTTAAAATCCCCCATGACTACAGCCGTTCCTTTTTCATATGCCTCCATCATTCCCTTGATTATTGCCCGCCCCACCGTGAAGTTATTATTTGGGGGCCTATAAACTACGCCCACCAGTGACTTTTTTCCTCTTACTATTTCTAATCTCCACCCACAATGATTCAACATTTTGTTCATTAGAGCCAATATCGTCTCTCACAACTGCCCTGATATCATCCTTTATTAACAGAGCTACCCCACCTCCTTTCCCTTCTTGTCGATCTTTCCGAATCGTCAGATACCCCTGTATGTTTAATTCCCAGTCTTGGCCACCCTGCAACCATGTTTCTGTAATGGCCACCAAATCATACCCATTTGTAATGATTTGTGCCGTCAACTCATTTACTTTATTTCGAATGCTGCGTGCGTTTAGGTAGAGTGTTTTAATCCTAGTTTTTAAACCATGATTTCTAGTTTTGACCCCTCCTGCAGCCCTTTTATATTCAGTGGCCCTTTTTGTTTTTTGCCTTGGGTTTCTCTGCCATCCACTTTTACTCATGTCCTTTCTGTCTTTTGCTTTTGTCTCCTTTTTGTTTCCCTCTGTCTCCCTGCATTGGTTCCCATCCCCCTGCCATATTAGTTTAACTCCTCCCCAACAGCACTAGCAAACACTCCCCCTTGGACATTGGTTCCGGTCCTGCCCAGGTGCAGACCGTCTGGTTTGTACTGGTCCCACCTCCCCCAGAACCTGAGGTTGCATGTTCAGCCATGAACTCATTGAATGGCGGTACAGGCTCGAAGGGCCGAATGGCCTACTCCTGCACCTATTTTCTATGTTTCTATCTATGTTTCTATGAGAGTCTATGGAGCGTCGTTTCGGATGCTCCCAAAAGTTTGTCAACATCCTTCGTCTGCTCCACGACGATATGCAGGCCGTGATCCTTACCAACGGATCCACTAAAGACCCCAATCCACGTCCGGACCAGGATCAAACAGGGCTGCGTCATCACTGCTACCCTCTTCTCAATCTTCCTCGTTGCCATGTCCACCTCACAGTCAACAAGCTCCCCGCTGGAGTGGAACTAAACTATAGAACCAGTGGGAAGCTGTTTAACCTCCAGGCTAGGTCTAAGATTACCTCAACCTCTGTCGTTGAACTACAGTATGTGGACGACGCCTGCGTCTGCGCACATTGAGGCTGAACTCCAGAATATAGTCGATGTATTTACTGAGGCATGTGAAAGCATGGGCCTTATGCTCAACGTCCGTAAGACAAAGGTCCTCCACCAGCCTGTCCTCGCAGCACAGCACTGCCCCCCAGTCATCAAGATCCACGGCGCGGCCCTCGACGACGTGGACCATTTCCCATACCTCGGGAGCCTCTTGTCAACAAAAGCAGACATTGATGTGGAGATTCAACTCCGCCTCCAGTGCACCAGTGCAGCCTTCGGCTGTCTGAGGAAAAGAGTGTTCGACGATCAGGTCCTCAAATCTACCACCAAGCTCATGGTCTCTTGGGCTGTAGTAATCCCCGTCCTCCTGTATGGCTCAGCGGCATGGACGATGTACAGAAAACACCAAGTCGCTGGAGATATATCACCAAAATGTCTCCGCAAGATCCTGCAAATCCCCTGGCAAGACAGGTGCACCAACGTCAGTGTCCTCATCCAGGCTAACATCCCCAGCATTGAAGCACTGATCACACTCGATCAGCTTCGCTGGGCAGGCCACATAGTTCGCATGCCAGACACGAGACTCCCAAATCAAGTGCTCTATGCAGAGCTCCTTCACGGCAAACGAGCCAAAGGTGTGCAGCGGAAATGTTACAAGGACACCCTCAAAGCCTCCCTGATAAAGTGCGACATCACCACTGACACCTGGGAGTCCCTGGCCAAAGACCGCCCTAAGTGGCGGAAGTGCATCCGAGAGGGCGCTGAGCACCTCGAGCCTCATCACCGAGAGCATGTAGAAAACGAGCGCAGGCAGCGGAAAGAGCGTGCGGCAAACCAGTCCCACCCTCCCTTCCCTCGACGACTATCTGTCCCACCTGTGACAGAGTCTGCGGCTCTCTTATTAGACTGTTCAGCCACCAAAAAACTCACTTCAGGAGTGGAAGCAAGTCTTCCTCGATTCCGAGGTACTGCCTATGATGATGAAAACCTCCTACTTTGACCAAGCAGTTGGTCACCTGTCCCAATATCTCCTTATGTGGCTCGTGTCCAATTTTGTTTGATGATCGCTCCTCTGAAGCGCCTTGGGATGTTTTACTGCCTTAAAGGCGCTATAATAAGTTGTTGTTTGTGATGTTTTTAATTCATCTCCTAATTGCTCTCCACCAGTGATAGATCTGAAAGAATTAAATCTTTCTGTAGCTCAAAATTCTCAATCCTACGTTGGTGAGGACAGAATCCGTGCTGGGTATTTTTCCACGGGTTTGACCGAATATATGCTAAACTTTCTGCCTGTGCCGTTGCAGTCTAATGAAATCCCAATAATATTGCTGTTGTCAGCTGAGCAGCTTCTGCTGGACTTGGCTGAAATAGTAATTCTGCACAAATAAACAAACCATAAGTTAAAAATGTGTTTTCTTTTCCACTTGGTTGACATTGGGCTTGTGAAACGAGTTCCTTAGACATACTTTCTATTTTAACTTGATTCTGTTCCGAAATGAGGATTACAATGTTGACGGTGCTGAACAAAAGTTTTTGTAGCTAATCGTCCACTTACAGAGGAATACCTTGCTCAGCATGTTTGAATAAACAATTGACTCGCGCACATTTTGCTAATGGCAGAAGTTATGAATGGGGCAGGGGTGATTTGCTATTTCTTGGCATTCATTGAATGCGATGTGCCGTTTCTTCTTGTATAAAGTCCTGAAGGAGGGGTGGAGGAAAGTGGAGCGGTAGAAACAGGACCATTTAAACAGCCAGTTCCTTCTTGACTGTCGTCACAACTTTCTCTTAATCTGATCATTACATTGCATTTTCGTGTGTTTATCCCTTGTGTAGTTAGTGTTGAGTCAATTTGCTCCGCTTGCAAAGGGGGCCATTAATGTAACATTGAAAAAAGAAAAGAAAAAATCTTATTTGTCTAAAATTTTTCTGATGGCCTTTTTAAATGATTTGAAGGCTGGGGAGTCTAGAGAATACATTTGGTGGAGTTTTGTATGAGGGTAGCTGAGTTAATAGCAGCAGCTATTCCCCCCCCCCCCCCCCAGTGCTTCAGTCGTCTTGTAATTCCAATTTTGTGGTAATTAGTTGCATCAAGCTATTGGACTTCCTAATTACTCTGAGCCAGTTAGGAATTTATTGTGAACGACTGGGAAGGAATTAATGACCCAACCAGTTGATTGGGGCAGGAGGTGCATTAACATACCATTTAAATGATGTCACTGTCCCAGCCCCCTCCTTACATTTGTTGACGAATATAGCCTCCCTATAATGGGGTGTCTGGAGCTACATGCAATTCTCCAACTGTGTCTTAACTGGTGTTGTGCACTTTTATGTTAAGTAGCCCTACACAGGGCGACGGCAGCGGAGTGATGTCATCAAGGTCCAGGTCGGTAATTGGAGTGTAGGCAGATACAGCAAGAGCGGCGAGAGACTGTGGGGGGGATGTGATCGGGGCCAGGGACCCAGGGGCAGCACGGGCCAGCCCACACTGCGATATGTGTGCGCACTCGGTCCGTGCAGCAGAGCTGATCTCCAGTCATCCTGGTTAACCCTTGCCACTGGACCAAGACCTAGCTCTGTCAAGCCCGTGTGGTGGCTGGTGTGCAATGGCCACCACACGTTTTTTTAAAAATCCACGCACAGGCATCTTCCACCCTTCAAGAATTTAGTTCACGATCTGGAATATTTAGTTTGGGATCTGGAACATTGAAACATGTGTGAACTCATCCCTTTTTGGCGTGGAAGCAAGTCATCCTCACTTCGAGGGACTGCCTATGATGATGATGATGCATTTTTATATTAAGTGGTCCTACACTGAAACCCAGCATACAATTTCTGCTTATTATGGCCTCCTGCAATATTTCAAGTTATTGTGAGGACAGAAAGTGAAGGAAGCATCAAAAGCACGGAGAGTAAGGCTGGATGGCCTACACACCAGAGTACTTAAAGAAATGGCTGACAAAGTTGGTCATGTTGTGGCAGAGATCCTTAGGGAATCATTACAATTGGGAGTTGCAAAGGGGAACATAACACCTATCTAGAAAAGCGTAAAAGAACTATCTTGGAAAATGCAGGCTGATGAGTCTGACCTCTTTCATGGGTATAATTGTTATTTTGAAGCAAGGTATCTTGAAATATGTAGTGGAGTCGGAAACCATCAAGACAAGTCAACTTGGCTCGATTCGGGGACTGGGCTTTTGATGAAGTGTCCTCTGGGAGGTTGGTCCATAAGGCAGAAAAACATGGCTGTTGAAGTGAACAGGCAACAAGCTGTATCAAAGGACAGTGGTCATGCATGGAGCTCCATTGGATTGGAAGTGATTCATGGAGTTCTCTAAGGATAAGTGTCGGGATCTTTACTGTTCACATTACATATATCACTGGTTTAGAATTAAGGATAGACAACACTGAAAGTTTACCAAAGCCGCCTGGGTCAGTGTGTGTGTGGAGGTGGGTGGGGCAATGGAGGAGGGGAGAGCATGTGGGATCTCGATAGATTGGGAAGGTGAACTGAGAAATGTGTTGATAAGTGGGAAATGATGAAACTAGGGAAAGAGCTTGGTCAGAGATGGGCTGAGGTGATGGCAGACAATATTGTAGAAATGGAATTAAATCATCTTGGTAAAAGACAGTTTATGGGGTTTCAAGTCCTTCAGGACTTTAGACAAGAAGATGGGGGCCAAAAATGGTAGCTTATTGATTTGAGCGTAGATCTGGAAGAATTGGGTTCAAACAAGCTTGAGGCGATTGATCGAGGTAGTGTTCGACTTCGAGAATAATCCTGTGCTCACAGATGATGCTGAAGGCAGCATATAGGTAATGAAGAGGAACGGGCCAGTGGAAGATCCTTTGAGCTGACTGTGGAAAATAAACTATTGCTGGAGATGGTTGGTTGGAATGGCACCATGCAATGGAGCAGGCATTTGAGGTGAATGATGTGGCCAAATGCATATAGTGCACAGAATTGAATACACGATTAGGCCTATATGAGGCATTGGTTTGTCTCCATGTAGAGTACTAAGTGCAATTCTGGTTACCACATTACAGGCAGCAAAGGGCTACCTGCCTAATAACTGCCATCAGACACTTGAGCTATAAGGAGAGATTCCGCAAGCCGAGTTTAACTACACCAGACCAGACCCTGAGGATCTTACTGGGGTCTTCAAAATCCTCAAGCATATCAGCCAGTTAAATCCTGCAAAATTCTTTGCCATGATTCCTGATCTACTGTGTATATCCAGCATTTTCTCTCTCTTTCATGCAGGTCAAAGATGTGAGAAGTGGAAATATCACATTGGTAGATGGGACTGTAGCATTGTTTGACAGTTAAGTACTTTACCCTCCACCTTGTCAAATATCTGATCAGGTAGTACATACTGAAACTGGCTGCAGGGGGGGGAAATGCTCCCCTCCCACATTTGTGACGAGCACAGCTTTCTGCAACAAAAAAAAACAGAATAATCTTCCATCTCTTGGCTTTCTCTGCCTGAACTGCAGAGCTGTTCGATCTATTAGGAACTCTCCCAACACCTTGGCTGAGATCAGTGAATCTCATCCAAGGTGTTGGCGAGATGGCAGTGTGTCCTGAATTTTTTTTTAATGTCTGCTCTGCCTGCAGGAGTTGAGGTTGGCACAGGAGTGTTTTCTCTCAAAATAGTTGCCAATGAAATGAGCAAAAGGCATATGATGTCACCGTAACCAAGCTGCTGAAAAAAACTGTTAAACCTCTATAAATATACAATACATTATGAAAAGCTACTGTGCTTTTTATGTTTACCATACCTTTGGTTATGCACTCATTTACTTGTGAAACACAAGGTTCCACTCAACCCTAACTGCTTTCATTTCATAGATAATAATCCTAACGGACCTGCAGTTGTAACATAATGCAGAATCATAGAATGATACAGCACGGAAGAAGGCCATTCGGCCCTGTGCCGGCTCTTTGAAAGAGCAATCCAGTTGGTCCCACTCCCCTGTTCTTTCCCCATAGCCCTACAAATCTTTCTCCTTGAAGTATGTATCCAATTCCCTTTTTGATAGTTATTATTGAAACTGCTTCCATCATCCTTTCAGGCATTGCGTTCCAGATCATCATAACTCGCTGTGTAATTTTTTTTATCCTCGTGTTGCCTCTGGTTCTTTTGTCAATTACCATAAATCTGTTTCCTCTGGTTACTGGCCCTTCTGCCACTGGAAACCATTTCTCCTCGTTTAATCTATCACTTATGAGATCATTATCTATGAAATCCAGTCTTCACACAGAGGACACCCTCCATCGTGTTGTGTGGCACGACCACCGTGCTAAATGGGATAGATTCAGAACAGATCTCAAATCTGGGCATCCATGAGGCACTGTGGGCCATCAGCAGCAGCAGAATTGTATTCTGCCACAATCTGTAACCTCGTGGCCCAGCATATCCCTCACTCTACCATTACCATCAAGCCAGGCGTACCTAAAAATGAGGCGCCATCCTGCGGAAGCTGCAACACAGCACTGCATGCTATAGACAGAGCTAAGCGATTCCAGCGGATGAGACCAAGCCAGAAGTGCCAAATAGATGATCCATCACTGCCTCCTCCTGAGGTTCTCACCATCACAGAAGCCAATCTTTAGCCAATTTGATTCACTCCATGTGATATCAAGAAACGGCTGAGCGCACTGGATACAGAAAAGGCTGTGGGCCCCAACAACATCCCAGCTGTCGTGCTAAAGACTTGTGCTCCAGAATTTTAGCCAAGCTGTTCCAGTACAGCTACAACACTGGCATCTACCCGAAAATGCCCAGATATGTCCTGTCCACAAAAAGCAGGACAAATCCAATCTGGCAAATTACTGTCCGTCTACTCTCAATCATCAGCAAAGTGATGGAAGGTGTCGTTGACAGTGCTATCAAGCGGCACTTACTCACCAATAACCTGCTCATAAATGCTCAGTTTGTGTTCCGCTAGGACCACTCGGCTCCAGACCTCATTACAGCCTTGGTCTAAACATGGACAAAAGAGCTGAATTCCAGAGGTGGTGAGAATGACTGCTCTTGACATTAAGGCAGCATTTGGACCAAGTGTGGCATCAAAGGAGCTCTAGTAAAATTTAAGTCATTGGGAATCAGGGGGAAAGCTCTCCACTGGTTGGATTCATGCCTAGCACATCATAAGGTGATTGTGGTGGTTGGAGGCCAATCATCACAGCCCCTGGACATCGCTGCTGATGTTCCTCAGGGCAGTGTTCTAGGCCCAACCATCTTCAGCTGCATCATCAATGACCTTCCCTCCATCATAAGGTCAGAAGTGAGGATGTTCGCTGATGATTGCGCAGTGTTCAGTTCCATTCACAACTCCTCAGAAAATGCTGCATGCAGGCACTGACTGCTTCAAGACCTGGAGGACATTCAGGCTTGAGCTGATGAGCGGCAAGTAACATTTGGCCATACAAATGCCAGACAATGACTATCTCTAACAAGAGAGCGTTTAACATTCAATGGAATTACCATTGCCGAATCCCCCACCATCAACATCCTGGGGATCACCATTAACAGAAACTTAACTGGACCAGCCACATAAATACTGTGGCTAGAAGAGCAGATCAGAGGTTGGGTATTCTGCGGCGAGTGGCTCACCTCCTGACTCCCAAAATCTTTCCACCATCTACAAGGTACAAGTCAGGAGTGTGATGGAATACTCTCCACTTGCCTGGATCAGTGCAACTCCAACAACACTCAAGAAGCTTGACACCATCCAGGACAAAGCAGCCCGTTTGATTGGCACCCCATCCACCATCTTGAACATTCACCACCCTCCACCACCAGCGCACCATGGCTGCATTGTGTACCATCTACAAGATGCACTGCAGCAACTCGCCAAGGCTTCTTCGGCAGCACCTCCCAAACCCACGACCTCTACCACCGAGAGGGACAAGGGCAGCAGGCGCACACCATCCTGACTTGCAAATATATTGCTATTCGTTCGTCGTTGCTGGGTCAAAGTCCTGGAACTCACTTCATAACATCACCGTGGGAGCACCTTCACCACACAGACTGCAGTGGTTCAAGGCGGCGGTTCACCCCCACCTTCTCCAGGGCAATTAGGGATGGGTAATAAATGCTGGCCTTAGCAGCGACGTCCACATTCCAGGAACAATTTTTTTTTAAACCCTGCATGATTTTGAACACCCAACACATCTCACCGTAACCATCTCTGCTCTAAGGAGAACAACCCCAGCGTCTTTAGTCTCTCCCCATTACTGATCTGCTTGCAGTTGCTCTATAATCAGTTCTTTTCTTGAACAATTATCATGTAGTGTTTTTTGAAAGGTATTTTGCTGAGAACTGCAGCAGTGAGTGATAACTGGTTTAATTTTCATCTTCCCTTCCCCTCCCCATCACTAAACTGCTGCTCTGCAGCATACCGGGTATCTCTGTGTAGGAAAGAAGGAGCGGGAGGACGAAGAGTTTGCTCAGCAACATCTGCAGTTAACCAGCGTTGGGGGTGGGCTTGATGTTGGCTGCTCTCATCAGGTGATGTTTTGGCTGGGGAGGATACACTCTCCAAAACCTACTGCTTTCACACGTACAGATACAGACGGCTTTTACCTTGTAGATAACTTCCATCATAAGGCTATCTACCAGGCAGCTCTTTGCACCAACCACTTTATCTTTTTTGTTTAAAGAAGTTATTTTAATCTTGTCTCGTCGGTGTATTTGCAAACAGTGACCTCACTAATTATACAAAATATCCACTGCCAACTTGGGAGTATGCTTGTCAATATTGAAAGTTAGGTTTACCAAGAAAACAATGTGAATTTGTAGAGGATTATAATGAGCTTTTGTAATCTCAGTCTGTGCGATTCCATTCCACACATTTCCCTCGCTTTCACCTCCGCCTTTTCACACTAGTTTTAGTGCATCTATTTGCCATAGGTGTTCCCTTTTAAGCTGCGTGGCCGCCCAGCCTTCTGCATCTCCCACGCAGCCGGCTCACCGGCTTTTAAATAGGAAGAAAAGTGCATGCGCAGTATTTTGAATGGACCACACAGCACCTTTTTTAAAGGGTCTACGCGCACAAAAAAATATTCAAGGGAACATTGCTTGCCATGATTTCTGATTATCTGATGCCTGGAGAAATGGCAACCGGCCAACCCCGCCAGCCCCTGCCCAACGACACCCGTAAAACAATATTCAGACTTGCTCATTAAATGAACCGGCATGTGTGTTTAATAGCTAACATCATTTTTGTGGTGGTCCACAGGTAGAAGAGGAATTATGGGAGGAAGAATTCTTGGAGCGTTGTTTTCAGGAGATGTTGGATGAGGAGGACCAGGAATGGTTCATTCCAGAGCGGGATTTGCCAGGCATCAACCAGATGCAACAACAAATGAATGGCCTGTCCATAAACGACAGCAGCAAGACAGAGGAACTTGTGGTAAGCAGCAAAGAATGGTGATGTAGCCCATTCCCACAAAGGACCAGTGCGTACCGCATTTGTAAAAATACTTCCATTCTGATCAGCGCACTGTATGTCCTGATAACTTACTTTCCTTTCCATATGATCGTTAAACAAGTAGGTCAAAATTTTCACAGAAGGCAACTTGGTAATTGACTGTGTTTTGATCTTTCTGCCTGTCTCATGCTAGATTATTCTGAGGCCAAATATTTGCTTGGGCTTTTATTTTTGTGATAACGAGGCAGCCATGAAATTTGCACATAGAAAGTCAACACAAAAAATAAAACGACAGTATATTCCTCAGGATAGGTTAAACTTAACTTTAATAATCTCATTCGTGCTTGATATTTGTCGTGAAACTTTGTTTTTGGAGGGGGAGAAATAGGAATTGACCTTAGAAACATAGAAAGTAGGTGCAAGAGTCGGCCATTCAGCCCTTCGAGCCTGCACCACCATTCAATAAGATCATGGCTGATCATGCAACTTCAGTACCCCATTCCTGCTTTCTCTCCATACCCCTTGATCCCTTTAGCCGTAAGGGCCACATCTAACTCCTTTTTGAATATATCTAACAAACTGGCCTCAACTTTCTGTGGTAGAGAATTCCACATGCCCACAATTCTGAGTGAAGAAGTTTCTCTTCATCTCGGTCCTAAATGGCTTACCCCTTATCCTTAGATTGTGACCCTTGGTTCTGGACTTCCCCAACCTCGGGAACATTCTTCCTGCATCTAACCTGTCCAGTCCTGTCAGAATTTTATATGTTTCTGAGAGATCCCCTCTCATTCTTCTTCTAAATTCCAGTGAATGTAAGTCTAGTCGATCCAGTCTTTCTTCATATGTCAGTCCTGCCATCCCGGGCATCAGTCTAGTGAACCTTCGCTGCACTCCCTCAATAGCAAGAATGTCCTTCCTCAGATTAGGAGACCAAAACAATATTCAAGGTGTGGCCTCACCAAGGCCCTATACAACTGCAGTAAGACCATATAGTGGTGGAACAGGCTCGAGGGGCTCAATGGCCTCTTTCTGTTCTGTTTCCATCGGTGCCAAGCATCCTCTGTCATCTTGCACAAGAAGCTATTCTTCATGTGGGATCCCTGTTCAGTCTCAACAAACTCTTCAATCCTAGGGTATCATAGCTATGCAAGATCCTGTCCTCCCTTAACTGAGTACGCTCACTTTCCAGTGGAGCAGCACCGATGATCCTTTTCATCTTCATAGTGCAGGGTGTTATTGCCAGCTGTTTGTGCAGTTTATTAAAAAAAAAACATTGTCCTCTTGCGACTGTATAACCCAAACATGTCTTTATTTTTCCTCTTTCTTCCCTCTAGAGTAAAAGTACTCTGAATCCTGACGCCAAGGAATTTGTTCCTGGAGTGAAGTACTGAAATTCTGAGAGTCTTGCAGGCTGCCCTCTGCTGGAGGAAGCAACAAAAAAAAATACAAATTTCTGAACACTGTGAAGCGAGTCACTTTTTAGGAGGGCCTATTTGTTATAGATACTAATGGATTACCCACCCTCTCCCTCTCCCCAACCCAAGACTTGTTTAGATTTAATGTTTTTTTTTGGCTTGGTTCGGCTTCATTGCAAAAAAAACAGTGCGGCCCTTTCACACTTTGCGATACGTGCAAGGCCAAGTTGGCATAGCCTTGCTTGGTGTACAGTATTCTGTCTGCCGCGTATCACGCTGGGTCTGTTGCTTAAAACGACTGGTTTCATGGCTTGGAGGGTGGGAAAGGAGGTGAATTGAACGCAATGCCAGAACCTGCTCAGTTTAGGGTACTTCGTATCTCCTGAAAGATGAATTTAAAGTGATGGTATCCTTGTTTTAAAAAAAAAAATTGGCTTAAGCGAAATAACAAAAGCACTTTGCCAAAAAAAAATTGATTCTAAAAGAATTGAATAGCTACAACTGCTGGAACCCAACACACACACACACACACACATATACACACACACACACTCACAGCCTTTGGCTAGTTTGCTGCCTGATCATAAACTTTCCCTCTCTTCCCTGTTACAAGAGCCTCACAAAGGGGAAGGGGGGAGAAATGTAGAACTGCTATAACAGAATACAGTATTACCACTACCATTACAGGTAGTCAATTTTATGGTCTACAAGATTTTCCTTCTAAAAATAACATTGAAACTAGCAGTAAAGCTGTAGAGGCTAAATATGTTACAATGCATATTGTAATATTTTATATATACAGTATATGTTATCCTTCGGGTTTTTTTTTAAATGCGCAGCCCAAATGGGCTAACAAAAAAAAAAAGGGATGCTGTTTGTCTAGAATGAGGTTGTGTGGGAAAATCCTTTATATCAAAAAAAACAAATTGGGTTGCACTTTTCACACTGCGGGGGGAGGGGGGGGATGTTGGGGGGAGTGGGGTGCGTGCCGAAAAGTTGCCCAAGGTACAGAGTCCACAAGTGCTCAGCAAAGAGCTTTTTAATCCAACAAACGCCTGACCCGGTGATCCAACTCGCTTCAGTTTTCGCAAAAGCAGTCATCGCTTGCATCTTGTCTCGATGGTGAAAATGGCACCGTTGTTCCAGCCTCTCTCGCTCGCTCTCTCTCTCCCCCTGGGAAGATGATAATGCTCCTTTCAAGGCTCGGATTTGTTCTTTTTTGGTCTCGAGGGCAAGTGTGTGCGGTGTGGGGGGGGATACACAATACTGACAAGTAGATTTTTATTTTAAGAAAACAATAAGGTACTCTGCTACTCTTCTGCAGCTTTGGTCAGTGGAAAGTTAGGAAGTTCAAGGGTTTTGAATGTGGTTTTTAAAAAGATCATGAATAAATTCTTTGGGTGATGGAGATGTGCCGGTTCAGGACCTGGCAGTGTAAAGGTGGTTTGACGGATATCCCGATTTAAGTAGGGTTCCCACGTTTTTTTTTGGCACATTGTGTTTGAATGGGAGGGAATGGCATTGTAGCTTGAGTTCTGAAGCTCACTTTGTTATTCACATAAAGTTTCCGATAATCCGTCACCAGGCACAGAAATAGGTGTGGGAGGGAGGGTGAGCAATGTACAATTTGATTTTTTTTTTTTAAAACATCTTTCTGACTGGCAGTTTCCTTTTGTGCAAGTTTCTAATGAATCCAATCCAACATCAGTGTGGGAGAGGGGGTGGGGCAATCTCTGTGAATCATTGAAGAACTTTAGTCATTGATGTCGGCATTTTGGTGCTTGGGAAATGCTCTCCAGTGGGTGAAATTGGATACTGCAGCATTGTCGTTTTCTATGAATTCATCAATCCCTGTGCAGGTCAGATGTGACTTTTCCTCACGCCCCTCCCCATAAAACCACACAGGTCCTGAACCGGTGGAGTCTTCAGCCCCAACAGTTCTCGATAGGTTTTCAGATATTGAAGTTACTGTATTTCTTCCTGAGCCTTGTGTCAGCTTATATTAACAAAAACGTATTTTATTACTAATAATTTAATCTTAGTTTTCCCCCATTCCAAAAAAAAATTTTTAAATACTTTTATTGCTCCAATTTCCTGTTGCAACCAGCTGTTACCGCAAACTTTGTCGAGGAATTCAATCTTTCTAGGATGAAATCACTACTGCAAAATGCTTTGGCAGTTTCCATGATAATTGCATACTAACAATCCATTCCCCCCCTCCTCTCTCCCACCTACCCCTCTGGTTCTGAATTTGCAGAGATAGTGGAAGTTCCATTATAGATGCTTTAATAAATGAGCATTTTTTTTAAATATGCTGTTATACAGTATATCAGTATATCTGTCTGTGGCTCCCTCACTGTCCTATTAAACAGCTACACTTCAATGCTGTCATTAATGAGTCTTATAAATATCTTCTGTATAGCGTATGCCTTGCTGTAACACTTTATTAGAAACAAACTTTTTTTTAAATCAACTGGGTGGATTTCTGATACCATACTGACAACCAGCTTGACCTTTAAGATGTAAGAATGTGCTCTTTAAGTCTCTGTTTTTAAGGTGACACTTTTTATTTTTTTCCTCCTGCTGTCCCACCACACACAGTGGTGGCTGGCTTCTGTTTTTTTGCTCAAGGTGGATTAGTGCTTGGAGAAATGGAAGACTTCTACTTTCACCTTCCCATCACAGCATTAAGCACTTCCGGGTCAGTTTATAGTGTGCACCAGATGCCCTACCCCCCACCCCCCCGCGCTTCAGTTACAGCATGCCTTCATTAGAGCAACACTCACCCCTGCTTTGCGGCATTCCCCTTCCCCAAAATTATCTGAGTGAAGAGGCTGTTGAATTGTGGTTGCTTTTGTGCTGTGCTGAAAGTGCCCCAAACTTGCTTTGTTTAGAACCTTTAGTCCTGAGCAGGAACCTCAATCCCATCAATCTGGAGGATTGGCAGTTACGTTCTGGGGGTAAAGAATGAGTTTTGCTCTCTGGAGGCCCGGTGATTAAAGGCACTACCCGCCTGGTGTTGTAAATGGTACAGAGCAGGAGGCTCTTGGTTCAATTCTCGCCATGTGTCAAGTTAGTTGATCTCAGCAGAGGAAGTAGCAACGAATGTGTTGCTGTTGACTCTGAACCCCTGGACTAAAGAAAAAAAAACCCTATGGGATCCATCTGCTAATCTACGTCCAGTCTTGGCAGAAGAGTATGTGAATAGATGGATGAAGAGTGATTAGGTTCAGCTATGTTGACCTCCACAGTTTAATAGTCTGCTTCTGTTTGATGTTGGGCCTCTATATGAAGAATGGTCGCTTGAGGTACTTGAGTTCTTGCGGCACTGACTGACTATATTCCAGCATGGGTCGTCCGGTGAGAAGGTGATTAAAATTTTGAATGCCAACGGTGAGTGTCTTTAGGAGTGGGGACGTTCTGATATGACAACTTATCCCTTAGTTTTAAACCTTTTGTCTTTTTTTTAATACTGACCTCAGTTTAAGTAATTGGGTTTTATTATTTTTTTTCTGGGGCTGTTCATTTTAATCAATACTGTTTATTTTACGCTGCCTAGCTGTCTTCCCAAAAGAAGAACACTGGAGCGTTGTCCTGTTGTGGATTATTCCAACATTTTGTCATAATCATGAACTTTCAGGGGGGAAAAATCATAACGCATTGTTTGAATTTTAGTATTGAAGGTCAGAAAAGAGTTCCTGGTGCTCTGATCAGACACTGTGCAGGGAGACAGGATGCTGCACTTGAAACTAGGTTTAGTATATGTTAGTTTAAGACAATGTGTAGCAACCATCTTCCTCCCCGCCCCACCCCATCTTGAATCTTTAACTGGGAGACTACCAATTGTGGCCAAATTGAGAATTGTCCCAAATTTGGGTTTCTCTGGTGCAGTAATAACTTGGAATTGGACCATTGAAATCAACGATTCACATCCATGTAGGACAGTGGGTATCTTCTCTAAATTTGGCCGTATGTTGGTCTGAGGAAGTCTCTCAGCCATTAAAGATTCTTTTTAAGTTTCCGCTATTTATCCAAAAAATTGTTAATGCAGCCACAGACTAATATTAGCCAGGTTTATTTAGGTACATTAGGTTCTTGTGGCTATTTGGCAAATTGGCAGGTATTTCTCGCTACCCGCCCCCTCTTCGCTACACCCCTGCATAGCTGCCAATTTAACATCTGTGGAGTAATGAGGTTCTGCCCAAGAAAATCCCACTTGTACCTTTCATACGTGGCTTGTTCCAAGATGTAACCAGGATTCTTCTGAGAATTGTGGAGCTCTTGTACACTCGCATTCATTAGCTCTTGTACAGTTCCTATTTGTGCCCATGTTTTGAAAACCAGAAACAAATGAGCTCTCCAGTGAGGGAACACCCCCCTCCCATCCCACACTTTTTTTGTCTTTCACCCACGCATTTTGAAATTGGTGTTTTTATGAATTGCAAGTAGGTTACAAGTTTACCCCTTAGGTTTTAATCAGTCTTGGAGCAACTTCATGGTGAGCTGCTGTATGGATAAAGGCTTTTTCACTCCTATTCAGTACCATGGTTCTCACTGCTGGCTATTTACTGCTTGCACATACAAGAGTTGAGTGATAACCACTTTTCCAGAGGAGAAGCTAGTGCTTTAGAACAGGACGGCATGTGATAGGGAGCTAATGTTTAATGGTGCAAGGATATGCATACCAGCTTTGCTTCCTGATATTAAAAAAAAACACTTGGGGAGCAGTTGTTCCATTTACTGCCATTATCCCGGCTACTCCATGCATTCAAGATATATTTGTGTGCAATAACTCAGCATTTTCCATCAAGGCTTACCTGTGTGCGGCGGGTGGGGGCGAGGGGGGGTTAGCGGTGGAGAAACAGAGTAAACTAGAACACAAGACTGCTGGACTTGTCAGGACAGTGTTGAAGTTCTGGGGCTCTTGAAGCCTCTGGCTTCACACTTCCAAACTCTGCTGTGCAAATGGAATAATTGGCATTGGTGCAAGTATTCTGGTGCCTTTCCCCTTTGTGTTAGCTTACTAACTAAATTTTATTTCAGAATTGCATTTTGCTCGGCATCGAGACATTTAAGAGAAGGGAGGGGAGTTGTTTTACTTTATTGCTGGAGCACCGCATTTGGAAAACTTCCATCTTTGCATCTGGAGATACATTACAACAGTGACTACACTTCAAAAAAAATACTTCATTGGCTGTAAAGCGCTTTGGGACGTCCTGAGGTGGTGAAAGGCGCTATAGAAATGCAAGTCTTATGTCAAAATTATTACAAACCAATCATGGCCAAAACACTGGGAAAACCGAAGAATCATCCTGTTAAACTGTACACAAGCTTGTAAAACCAAAATATTTAAGTTTTAACATGGAAAACCTCATGAAAAACATAGGAAAGTATTGTGTGTGACTTAATTTTGTTCAATCTTTTGGAAAGGTCTAGCACCACCACTATGCACGCGGGGCAGGGTTAATGTCCCATTATTTAACTGATTTTTGTTTTCCTAAAAGCTTGCGCTGAGGCTCAAAATCTTCAAATCCAGTCCGAACGACAGACCAGCTTGGCTGGTGAATAAGGTGGCATCTGGTAGATTGGACCCTAGGAATCCTACTGGCTGATTTGCACCGACATTAAAGTGCAGCATAAGCTGAGCTCGCCAAATGGCTCCTAGACATCTACCAACACCCCTCAGTAACTGATTTCCAGGAGGTGAACTGGGTGACCTTGAATCTCAGTTCTCTTCCGCCCCCCCCCCCCCAACTCTGGGAATTATCCAGGATCTATTCCAGCATGAATTTCCCTTTGGCCCTGCCCCTCAATCCCCATCAGCCCTGTTCAGGATCTTGAATTGCTGCTGTGTATCACTGGCAGTGGGTTCTTGCTCCATTAAAATTCAGTTACACGGTATCATTGTTGCCATTTTGCTACCTGGTAGTTTATGGGTTGGATCACTCCTGGGGTAAAATCTGTTTAAACCACAGTTGCCAGCATATTTCTGTATTAATACCATTTCTGTATTAAAAAAAATTGAGTTCTCAGCATTTTGTCGAGACGAGGGCATTATCCGATTGTGTTTGCGGATGTATCGCCTTTGTTTATTGTTAATTATCTGACACAAGTGTGGAATAAAACTTTGTAATTTACAGATTTGTTTAGTCTGTTTTTCTTGAACTGTTTATAGAAAGGAAGAATTTTGCAGATACAAAACTAACAATTGCCGATGTCAAGAAGTCGATCACAGCATAGAAACAGGCCAATTGGCCCAACTGATCCATACCGGTGTTTATACGCCGCACGATCCTCCTCCCACCCCTCTCCATCTAACCCTATATGCATAACCTATTCCTTTCTCCCTTGTGTGTTTATCTAGCTTCCCCTTAAATGCATCTCTGCTATTCGCCTCAACTACTCCCTGTGGTAGCAAGTTCCACATTCTCACCACTCACTGGGTAAAGAAGTTTATCCTGAATTCTCTATTGGATTTATTAGTGACTATCTTATGGCCCCCAGTTTTGGGGTCTCCCACAAGTGGGAACGTTTCTATCCTACCGAACCCTTTCATAACTAGTGGGGTGCCGCAGGGATCAGTACTGGGACCCCAACTATTTACAATCTATATTAACAACTTGGAAGAAGGGACTGAGAGTAACGCAGCCAAGTTTGCTGACGATACAAAGATGCGAGGAAAAGCAATGTGTGAGGAGGACACAAAAAATCTGCAAAAGGACATAGACAGGCTAGGTGAGTGGTCAAAAATGTGGCAGATGGAGTATAATGTCGCCAAGTGTGAGGTCATGCACTTTGGCAGAAAAAAATCAAAGAGCAAGTTATTATTTAAGTGGAGAAAGATTGCAAAGTGCCGCAGTACAGCGGGACCTGGGGGTACTTGTGCATGAAACACAAAAGGATAGTATACAGGTACAGTAAGTGATCAGGAAGGCCAATGGTATCTTGGCCTTTATTGCAAAGGGGATGGAGTATAAAAGCAGGGAAGTCTTGCTACAGCTATATACGGTATTGGTGAGGCCACACCTGGAATACAGTTTTAGTTTCCATATTTACGAAAGAATATACTTTTGGAGGCAGTTCAGAGAAGGTTCACTAGGTTGATTCCGGGGATGAGGGGGTTGACTTATAAGGAAAGGTTGAGTAGGTTGGGCCTCTATTCATTGGAATTCAGAAGAATGAGAGGTGATCTTGTTGAAAAATATAAAATTATGAGGGGGCTTGACAAGGTGGGTGCTGAGAAGATGTTTCCATTGATGGGGAGACTAGAACTAGAGGGCATGATCTTAGAATAAGGGGCCGCCCATTTAAAACAGACATGAAACTTCTTCTCTCGGAGGGTTGTAAATCTGTGGAATTTGCTACCTCAGAGCTGTGGAAGCTGGAACATTGAATAAATTTAAGACAGCAATAGACAGTTTCTTAAACAATAAGGGGTTATGGAGAGCGGGCGGGGAAGTGGAGCTGAGTCCCATGATCAGATCAGCCATATTGAATCGCGGAACAGACTCGAGGGGCCGTATGGCCTACTCCTGTTCCTATGTCTTATGTTCTTATCTTAGCAACCTCTGTCACGTAAAATCGCTACAAATCCAAGCACCCCCAAAAAATTAAACAATTAGCACTCATCTTGTGCTATGGTGAATGGAATCCTGTTTATTTCTAAATGCCAGTGTCGTTTATTCAGTAGTTGTCTTCATCCTTGGTACCCATTTGTGTATTAGGTGCTTAGTATACTTGTCCAACAGGCAATTTAAGAATTTTAGCTGTGAGGAAAGATGGGATAGGATTTTAGCTATGCGGAAAGATTGGATAGGTTGGGGCTATTTTCTTTTGAACAGAGGAAGAGACATAATTGAGGTTTATAAAATTAAGAGGGGCCTAGATAGAGTGGATAGGAAGGGATCTATGTCCCTTAACTAAGAAGTCAATAACTAGGGGGCATAGATTTGAAGTCATTGGTGGAAGGATTAGAGGGGAGTTGAGTACTTTTTTCCACCCAGAGGGTGGTGCGGGTCTGGAACTGCTTGAAAAGGTGGTGGAGGCAGAAATCCTCACTGCATTTAAAAAGTACTTGGATATGTACTTGAAGTGCCATAACCTACAGGACTACAGACCAAGAGCTGGAAAGTGGGATTAGGCTGGGTAGCTCTATTTTGGCCAGAACTTACACGATGGGCCAAATGGCCTCCTGTTCTGTAAATTAAATTGATTGTGTTTTAGCTCCCTTCCCCACCCTGTCCCTCACTTTGAAGTGCTGTTTTGCTGCAATTCCATGGTCAAGAGGCTGGCGGTGAGGGTGAAGATTTGGGCTCGAAGTTAAGGATACCCATTGGGGAATACTCCAGGGTAGCATGATGCAGTACTAGGTCAGATAGCATAATGGCTAAGAGGTAAGGTGAAGCTCCTTCCATTCTGCACCAACAGTGTATCTAAACCCCTCAAACCCAAGAACATAGAAAATAGGTGCAGGAGTAGGCCATTCGGCCCTTTGAGCCTGCACCACCATTCAATATGTTCATGGCTGATCATGCAACTCCAGTATCCCACTCTTGCCTTCTCTCCATACCCCCTGATCCCTTTAGCCGTAAGGGTCACACCCAAATTACACCATGAGGCATTTGTATTTGCAATACCAACTATTCTTGTGGCCAGCCTGAATAATAGTGCCAAGTCTGGGCAGGTACCTGATTCGGACTCTTGTTCATTGCCCCCTCGCCCCCCTCAGAGCCTGTTTCTTTTTTTCTTCTTGTCTCTTATGGCAGTTGGTCATAATCCTGCCATTCACACCCTATCTTGACTAATGTTTTTCTGACTCCTGGCATTACCATTTGAATTTGGGCCATCATTCCTTTTGCCTCTCTATTCTCTCTTGTCTTCCACCCTATCACAGACCTTCCCTTTTGTTCTTCCCCTCCCCCCTTTCAGTGCCTGTTCAGAATCTTCTTTCCGAACACTCTCCAGTTCTGACGAAAGGTCATCGACCCGAAACGTTAACTCTGCTTCCTCTCCACAGATGCTGCTTGACCTGCTGAGATTTCTAGCATTTTCTGTTTTTATTCCAGATTCCAGCATCCGCAGTATTTTGCCCGCTGGATCCAGGTTGAGGCTGCATCAGGCTCATTTCATGCTGGGAACCTTGCAGCCAGCAGGGGAGGCAATTGTTCTGGGCTGGATTCAAATCCAGTTCCTGATTTCAAATGGCAGTGTCCAAACCAGGCCACTGCATCAGAGTCTCCAGAATTGCCATCCTGGGGGAATTCATGCTCATTGAGGTGTGTATGTCTCTGCTGTGGCCAATAAAATGTTTTGGGCCCAGTACCAAAATTGCATGCTTCCCAGTTTGGTATATTAGGAGTTAGGTTCACTTTCTGCACCATGTCAACACTTCGCAGAGGAACCACTGCTCTGAGAGACTGCCAACTTGATGCTGTTATGGACTGTTTTGTGATAACTGTAATGTATGCACCTGTGAGCATGCTCACAGGCTTGTGGAGCTGTTGCACTGTGAGTGGCTTAGCCAGTCACATGATGTTCACCAGACTCAATAAAGCCCCAGTTAACTGAGTTCAGGTTCTCCACGATGAGGCGTGCAGTTGTGAACTTGGTGGATGAACTGCTAGTGTTCAGTTTCATTGCTAAACCTTTGCTAATAAACCAGCTAGTTCTTTACAGCAAATGTGTAGCTATGAATTCTTAAGCAAAGAACCCACAAAGCAAATGCATTACAAAAATGGTGACGAGAATGGGTTATTCTTCCTGAAAAAATTTTGGTGGAATTTCCTTTTATGAGAAGGTAACTGAAAGTGGAGCACAGTGAGAAGATATACCGGCAGGGTGATTCCCGAATGTGAGTCTGGCTGTACCGTTTTTTGAGAGTATTGACAGTGTTGAACTAATAAGAGCTTGTGGAAAGCCATTTAGAGTCAGTGGAGAGCAATTCAAAATTACTGACTGATTAACGGCTATTAAGCTACGAAGGCATAAATGTAACGATGAGTTATGTCAGTAATTTGTGAGCTTTTAACAAGAATAAGGAGCAAAGAAATGGCGGACTAATTGAACAAGTACTTTGGTTCGGTATTCATTGAGGAGGACACAAACAACCTTCCGGATATAAAAGGGTTCGGAGGGTCTAGTAAGGAGGAGGAACTGAGGGAAATCCTTATTAGTTGGGAAATTGTGTTGGGGAAATTGATGGGATTGAAGGCCGATAAATCCCCAGGGCCTGATGGACTGCATCCCAGAGTACTTAAGGAGGTGGCCTTGGAAATAGTGGATGCATTGACAGTCATTTTCCAACATTCCATTGACTCAGGATCAGTTCCTATGGAGTGGAGGGTAGCCAATATAACCCCACTTTTTAAAAAAGGAGGGAGAGAGAAAACAGGGAAATATAGACCAGTCAGCCTGACATCGGTAGTGGGTAAAATGATGGAATCAATTATTAAGGATGTCATAGCAGTGCATTTGGAAAGAGGTAATATGATGGGTCCAAGTCAGCATGGATTTGTGAAAGGAAAATCATGCTTGACAAATCTTCTGGAATTTTTTGAGGATGTTTCCAGTAGAGTGGACAAGGGAGAACCAGTTGATGTGGTATATTTGGACTTTCAGAAGGCTTTCGACAAGGTCCCACACAAGAGATTAATGTGCAAAGTTAAAGCACATGGGATTGGGGGTAGTGTGCTGACATGGATTGAGAACTGGTTGTCAGACAGGAAGCAAAGAGTAGGAGTAAATGGGGACTTTTCAGAATGGCAGGCAGTGACTAGTGGGGTACCGCAAGGTTCTGTGCTGGGGCCCCAGCTGTTTACACTGTACATTAATGATTTAGACGAGGGGATTAAATGTAGTATCTCCAAATTTGCGGATGACACTAAGTTGGGTGGCAGTGTGAGCTGCGAGGAGGATGCTGTGAGGCTGCAGAGCGACTTGGATAGGTTAGGTGAGTGGGCAAATGCATGGCAGATGAAGTATAATGTGGATAAATGTGAGGTTATCCACTTTGGTGGTAAAAACAGAGAGACAGACTATTATCTGAATGGTGACAGATTAGGAAAAGGGGAGGTGCAAACCGCAGGTACAGCAGGCGGTTAAGAAAGCAAATGGTATGTTGGCCTTCATAGCGAGGGGATTTGAGTACAGGGGCAGGGAGGTGTTGCTACAATTGTACAGGACCTTGGTGAGGCCACACCTGGAGTATTGTGTACAGTTTCGGTCTCCTAACCTGAGGAAGGACATTCTTGCTATTGAGGGAGTGCAGCGAAGGTTCACCAGACTGATTCCCGGGATGGCGGGACTGACCTATCAAGAAAGACTGGATCAACTGGGCTTGTATTCACTGGAGTTCAGAAGAATGAGAGGGGACCTCATAGAAATGTTTAAAATTCTGACGGGGTTAGACAGGTTAGATGCAGATGCAGAACAACAATGTTCCCAATGTTGGGGAAGTCCAGAACCAGGGGACACAGTCTAAGGATAAGGGGGAAGCCATTTAGGACCGAGATGAGGAGGAATTTCTTCACCCAGAGAGTGGTGAACCTGTGGAATTCTCGACCACAGAAAGTTGTTGAGGCCAATTCACTAAATATATTCAAAAAGGAGTTAGATGAAGTCCTTACTACTAGGGGAATCAAGGGGTATGGTGAGAAAGCAGGAATGGGGTACTGAAGTTGCATGTTCAGCCATGAACTCATTGAATGGCGGTGCAGGCTAGAAGGGCCGAATGGCCTACTCCTGCACCTATTTTCTATGTTTCTATGAATCGTTTCAATCCGACAGTGAAAGACTGCAAATGCTTTTTAAAGCTAATGTAATCCTAGCAGGCATGGCAAGTTCACAATTAAGGAATCAAGCAGTTCGGGAGAAGATGAAAGCTATTTTGTCAGTTATGATTGGAATAGAAAATTATAATATCTTGGTGTATCTGTTAACCCCAAGAAAGGTGAAGGATGCTTTTGATCCCCTAATCTGAGGAAGGACATTCTTGCTATTGCGGAAGTGCAGCGAAGGTTCACCAGACTGATTCCCAGGATGGTAGGACTGACATATGAAGAAAGACTGGTTCGACTAGGCTTATATTCACTGGAGTTTAGAAGAATGAGAGGGGATTTCATAGAAACATATAAAATTCTGACAGGACTGGACAGGTTAGATGCAGGAAGAATGTTCCCGATGTTGGGGAAGTCCAGAACCAGGGGTCACAGTCTAAGGATAAGGGGTAAGCCATTTAGGACCGAGATGAGGAGAAACTTCTTCACTCAGAGAGTTGTTAACCTGTGGAATTCTCTACCACAGAGTTGTTGATGCCACTTCGTTGGATATATTCAAGAGGGAGTTAGATATGGCCCTTACAGCTAAAGGGATCAAGGGGTATGGAGAGAAAGCAGGAAAGGGGTACTGAGGTAAATGATCAGCCATGATCTTATTGAATGGTGGTGCAGGCTCGAAGAGCTGAATGGCCTACTCCTGCACCTATTTTCTATGTTTCTATTCTCAGACATACTTTGGAGAATCGTTTTGATCCACGGCCTTTCAAAATAGCGGCGAGCTATAAGTTTGCAATGAGAAACCAAAGACCGTAAGAATAGGCCATACAGCCCCTCGAGCTTGCTCCGCCATTCAATAAGATCAAGGCTGATCTGATCATGGACTCAGCTCCACTTCCCCGCCCGCTCCCAATAACCCCTTGTTCCCTTATCAAAGGCCTGATGACACCATCAGTGAATACATCGTTGCCATAAGAAAACTATTTTTACACTGCAATTTTGGAGGATTCTTAGATAGGGCTCTTTGAGATAAATCTGTATGTGGACTAACGGATGAACGCATCCAGTCAAAATTGTTAGGTATGGATGATCTCTCTTTTGAGAAAGCTTGAAAAATAGCCACCTCCATGGAGATGGCAGAAGAAAATATTACGGAATTTCATCCATCACCGGCAGTAGTAGCAGTTCACGCTGAAGAGTGTGAGCCCTAGTCGCAGGGAGACTTATGGAACCAAGAAGAAAAGGTGTAGTGGCAACCGTACCACACAAGTGTGTCGGTTCAAGTGGCAAGGTGCTACCGATGCCAAGTAATGGGACACATTGCAGCCGTATGTAAATCCAATGATCATCAAATACTTCACTGGGTGGAAACAGATCAGAACAGTGTAGTGAAGGGTGAGGCAATACATTCATTAAGTCATGATTTCAGAACGTTGGCACTGACTAATAATCGATGGATTAATATGGCATTAGATACAGTGGCTGATTGCTCAATAATGAGTCAAGATGTGTATTACAAGAATTTTAGGGGCATACCACTAAAAGTGAGCATAGTGAAGCTGAAAACATTCAGGGGAAAACTGCAGACACTTGGACAAATAGTAGTACAATAGCCGGGGCAACAAGCAAGATTACCTGTTATTATAGCGAAATACATCAATTGGCCGACACTCATGGGCAAAGATTGGCTAAGAGTGCCTTGTTTGGATTGGTACAGCATTTGTCGTACAGAAATGGTTATGGCGCCACTATGATTACTGGAGAAATATTCTAACATGTTTCAGAACTCATACGAGAACATCAAGATACAATGCACATATTGGGATTAAGTTAAACCTAATTTTTGTAGACCAAGGCAGGAACCATATGCATTAAATTCGCAGATTGAGCAAGAGCTTGATAAGTTGGAGAAAAATGGGAGTTTTATTGAAGACTGATAGAAGTGAATGGGCCACCCCGTTAGTTGTAGTTCCGAAGGCAGACAAAACGGTATGGCTGTGTGGGGACTATAAAATTACCCTGAATCGAACAGTTGATGATGAACAGTATCCTTTACCGACATCACAGGACCTGTATGCAGAACTAGGGGCGAACCAAAGGGGCAGAAATTGCCCTCTGTCCCAAATGGGGCGCACCTACGCTTATTTAAGATTTTTTTCGATTAGAGCAGTGTTGTTGCCGTCAGCGGGGTGAAAGTGCCAGCGGGTCGGAGCGACCATCGCTTTGAGCATTGCCCTGGTGACATCAGCACGTTGCTGATGAGGTCACTGCGATGCGGATGTGCCGCATCGTGCTGACGCGTCACAACGTCACCGCTGCAAACTGCAGCCCCATTAGTGGCACCCATTGGGCCACCAGGGAGGGTTCCGGCCGGGCCAGCGGTCGGGTACCCAAGAGTGGGTGCCAGGCTGACTGTTGACGGCCTGGCCGAACCCGTGGCCATCGTTGTAGGGCTGACCTCGGAGTGGGCCGACAATTAAAATGAAATGGCGGCCGCGGCAGAGCCTCCTCTCTCAGGGCAGAGGCACCGCCCAGCCACAAGAAGCTTCCCACCGGGGCAAGCTGTCAGGGGCACCAAGCGGCGGCTGATCCACTCCCACAGAGCAATTTCGCATGTGGGCCGGAAAAGGGGGTCGGCGGGGCCTTTACACGGGTGGTGTGGTGACCAACACCGCAGGCAAAAACATGGAGGGCAATTTTAAAAAATGTCGGTGATTCCGTGCCGACCTGTGACTGCCGCTTTGAGGAAACAAGTTCTACAAACTGGATCATTGGTGAGCATAAAGCATAGGTTAGCAAATTTTCTTTTCAAATGCAGAACTACGCCTCATTCTACAACAGGGTACACACCTGCCGAATTATTGATGAAGCTTAGGCTGAGGACGCGACTCAGTTTATTGCAACCGAACTTGTCTGATAAGGTAGTGAAGGTACAATCAGTGCAGAAACGTCATTATCATTCTGGTATCAGAGTGGTGCATTCAGAAGGGTGATCAGGTCAGAGTTCTCAGTGCATCAAAAAGGGCAAGTCCATGCAAATGGGACATTGGTACAATTATTCGTGTATGTGGCACCAATCAATACTTGAGTCAAAATTGGTGACGACATCAGGAAGGTTCATGTTTCTGGCGAGTGATGCACCTTTGATACCACAAGTAGATGATTGAGTCTGACCTGGACGGTGATCAGAGTGAGGTGGCAGGTCCAAGTATTCCAACAGACACACCATCTATATCCCCACCAACTCGGATGCAGCTGACTGAAGGCGGTTCTGCGGGTATGGGACAGTCTCGCAGGGACTCTGTATCTTCCACGGGTGGGGGAGGTGGAGTTGGGGTTCAGTTGAGATGATCAATGAGAAAATTAATAACCAGGAATATCAAGATCTTGGGAAGAAAGCTAACACTAGGATGGATGTAAGTTTTTCAAGGAAACTCAAGAGGACACAGGAAGATAGAGGTTAAGAATCCTGGGACACATGCCCTGAAAACAGAAAAACCTCAAGACGGTCTCCTGAGCCAAAGGAGAATGTAGAAAACGGCCATGGCCAGCCAATTGCAAAGAAATGGAGGTCTGAGTGCGAGGAAGCTAACAGCTTACAACAAGATACTCAGACCCAGCAGTCAACTTTGTAAAATTATAATCATGATGTAGATAAGTAATCTTTTGGAATATTGTATAAATAACTACAACAATAAAAACCTTGCTTCTAAAAAACAAAGAGAAGCAGTGTAATGTATGCACCTGTGCGCATGCTCACAGGCTTATGGAGCTGTTGCACTGTGAGTGGCTTAGACAGTCACGTGATGTTCACAAGACTCAATAAAACCCCAGTTAATTGAGTTCAGGTTCTCCAGGATGAGGTGTGCAGTTGTGAGCCTGGTGGATGAACTGCTAGTGTTCAGTTTCACTGTTAAACCATTGCTAATAAACCAGCTAGTTACATAAGACCATAAGAAATAGGAGCAGGAGTAGGCCATACTGCCCCTCAAGCCTGCTCCACCATTCAATGCGATCATGGCTGATCTGATCATGGACTCAGCTCCACTTCCCCGCCCGCTCCCCATAACCCCTTATCCCCTTATCGTTTAAGAAACTGTCTATTTCTGTCTTAAATTTATTCAATGACCCAGCTTCCACAGCTCTCTGAGGCAGCAAATTCCACAGATTTGCAACCCTCTGAGAGAAGAACTTTCTCCTCATCTCTATTTTAAATGGGTGGCCCCTTATTCTAAGATTGTGCCCTCTAGTTCTAGTCTCCCCCATCAGTGGAAACATCCACCTTGTCAAGCCCCCTCATAATCTTATACATTTCGATAAGATCACCTCTCATCCTTCTGAATTCCAATAAGTAAAGGTCCAACCTCAACCTTTCTTCATAAGTCAACCCCCTCATCCCCAGGATCAACCTAGTGAACCTTCTCTGAACTGCCTCCAAAGCAAGTATTTCCTTTTGTAAATATGGAAACCAAAACTGCACGCAGTATTCCATGTAAAGTAGTCCTTTACAGCAAATGTGTAGCTATGAATTCGTAAGCAAAGAACTAATGAAGCAAATACACTACAAAAACAAGATTAAGCATCTTAAATTTGTTGCATTTCAATTGGCAAAGACAAACATTCATCTTAAAAGTTTGTACTTGCAATCAAATCAAATTGAGGTAAAAGTTGAATGTTTCAATGGTATCTTAAGGTACCGTTATAAACTAACATAACGCCACCCCTCACTGGGATCAAGCATCGCCCCACGCTGGGCTCGACCTCTGCACCTCATTGGGATCAAGCATCGCCCCACGCTGGGCTCGACCTCTGCACCTCATTGGGATCAAGCATCGCCCCACGCTGGGCTCGACCTCTGCACCTGCTGGGCCCGAATCTCAACCCCCCACTGGGCTCAGATGCCGCAACATTTGATCCCAGCGAGGGGCAGAGGTCAAGCCCAGCGAGGGACGGAGGTCAATCCCAGCGAGGGGCGGAGGTCAAGCCCAGTGAGGAATGGCGCAGCTTTTAATATCGGCGGGGTCGTGGCCCAGGATCCAACAGCAGTGGGGCTGGTGCCCAGGGGAGGTGCAACTGAGCTTGGTCTCCAGTCATCCTGGTCAATCCTCACCACTGGACCAAGGCCTAGCTCTGTCAAGCCCGTGTGGTGGCTGGTGTGCAACGGTCACCACACGTTAAAAAAATTCACACACAGGCATCTTCCACCCTTTAAGATGTAGCTCATTGTAACACCTGTGAGCCCATTTTTTGGGGTGCGAAGACCGCCATCCTCATCACGAGGGACTGCCTATACTACTAGAAACTAACATAGACAAATGGAGTGGAAGGAGCGTTCTCAATTTTGCAGAGTTGAGGGGTTATATAATTAAGAACTGAGCATGGCTACTCTTGCTGCTGGCAATATCTTGAGTTTAAAATTCTCATCCTTGTTTCCAAATCCCTCCATGGCCTCACCCCTCCTTATCTCCTTATCTCCAGCCCTACAACCCTCCGAGATCTCTGCGCACCTCCAATTCTGGCCTCTTGCCCATCCCGATTTTAATTGCTCCACCATTGTCGGCTGTGCCTTCAGCCATCTAGGCTCTGGAATTTTCCACCTCCTGTAAGTCGCTCCTTAAAACCTACTGCTTTGACACAGCTTTTGATCACCTGTCTTAATATCACCTTATGGCTCTGTTAGATTACGTTTGATAACGCTCCTGTGAAGCATCTTGCGATGCTTTACTACATTAAAGGCACTATATAAATGTAAATTGTTGGCCACTCAATCTGCTTGTTCTGGGATTGGGATCAGCAGTCGGACCAGAGAGCTTCAGTGATTGGAAATGTGAGATCCACTTTGGTGACAAAAACACGAAGGCAGAATATTATCTGAATGGCAGCAGATTAGGAAAAGGGGAGGTGTAACGAGACCTGGGTGTCATGGTTCAGCAACGAGACCTGGGTGTCATGGTTCAGCAACGAGACCTGGGTGTCATGATTCAGCAGTCATTGAAAGTTGGCATGCAGGTACAGCAGGCGGTGAAGAAGGCAAATGGTATATTGGCCTTCATAGCGAGAGGATTTGAGTATAGGAGCAGGGAGGTCTTACTGCAGTTGTACAGGGCCTTGGTGAGGCCTCACCTGGAATATTGTGTTCAGTTTTGGTCTCCTAATCTGAGGAAGGACGTTCTTGCTATTGAGGGAATGCAGCGAAGATTCACCAGACTGATTCCTGGGATGGCAGGACTGACATATGAGGAGAGACTGGATCGACTGGGTCTGTATTCACTGGAGCTTAGTGGGAGGGGATCCCATAGAAACACATAAAATTCTGACGGGATTGGACAGGTTAGATGCAGGAAGAATGTTTCCGATGTTGGGGAAGTCCAGAACCAGGGGTCACAGTCTAAGGATAAGGGGTAAGCCATTTAGGACTGAGATGAAGAGAAACTTCTTCACTCAGACAGTTGTTAACCTGTGGTATTCTCTACCGCAGAGAATTGTTGAGCCAGTTCGTTGGATATATTCAAGAGGGAGTTAGATATGGCCCTTACGGCTAAAGGGATCAAGGGGTATGGAGAGAAAGCAGGAAAGGGGTACTGAGGGAATGATCAGCCATGATCTTATTGAATGGTGGTGCAGGCTCGAAGGGCCGAATGGCCGACTCCTGCACCTATTTTCTATGTTTCTATGAAATGTTGCTACCCCACTGAATAGGCACCTTTGCCATGTTAAGCTCCATGCAAAACCTCTCGAGGTGAAGGCTTGTTGGAAGACCTGGTAACCTAGATCACCAGTTCAGGGTGGTGCTACAATAACTTCTTGAAGAAAATGGAAGAAAAGTACAAAATCTCAATTATAAAAAGTTGACCTGCCCTAGATACAGCAGCACAGATTTTCTGCTTCAACCAATGCAGCAGCAGAGTTTTAATAAACTTCATCTTGTGAAAATGTCCCTCGTGCTTGGGTACCCTGCCTAACTTGAGTTACCAAGTGTTTTTTGAAAGGGTGCTGTGATGCACACGACAGCCAAATAGCTCAGCAACAATAAAATGGAAGGAAACATATGCCCGACTCATGCTCGAATCAAAGATGTTGGTCATCGCTGGTGGCTTGTTAAGCTCAGGATTTGATATTCATTTCTATTTTCAAAACAGCAACTTTGCCACCAGTCGAAGCTGCCTGTAAATCTCGAAGAAATAAATGGTTTGGTGAATCTGTCAGGAAGGCAACAAATTCACAGTGGTTTTGCATTAATGCCAGAGTCTGTCACGCTCATATATTTAATATGGAGGGTAAGTGCTGATATGGACTGGTTGGGCTGAATGGCCTATTTCCGTGTTGTAACTTGTAAGTTTTTACATAAGAGCAAAAAATGTGAGGAGCCATATGGCCCCTCGGGTCTGCTCCACCAGTCAATAAGATCACGGCTGAATGCCTATAGCAACACCACATTCCCGCCCGATCCCCATATCCCATGATTCCCCTAGAGTCCAAAAATCTATCGATCCCAGCCTTGAATATACTGAACGATTCAGCATCCACAGTCCTCTGATTTAGAGAATCCCAAAGATTCACAACCCTCTGAGCGAAGAAAGTCATCCTCATCTCGGTCTGACCCCTGGTTCTAAACTCTCTAGCTAGGGGAAACAACCTCTCAGCAACTACCCTGTCAATCCCCCTCAAAATAATGTATGTTTTAATGAGAGCTTATTCTTCTAAACTCCAAAGAGTACAGGTCCAGTCTACTCAATCTCTCCTTTCTAGGCTTCCAGAGGTCATATGCATATGTATGTTACAACACAAAAGTAACCATTGAGCCCAGCCAGTCTGTGTTGGCATTTACATTCCGTGTGAGCAAATCATCTTCATCCCATTTACCTGCTCTGCTCCCAAAATCCTTTATCCACCTCTCCAATTTAATTTTGAATAAAATCGTAGAATCATAGAAATTTACAGCACGGAAGGAGGCCATTTCGGCCCATTGTGTCCGCGCCGGCCGACCAAGAGATATCCAGCCTAATCCCACTTTCCAGCTCTTGGTCCGTAGCCCTGTAGGTTATGGCACTTCAAGTGCACATCCAAGTACTTTCTAAATATGGTGCCGATTTCTGCCTCTACCACCCTTTCAGACAGTGAGTTCCAGATCCCCACCACCCTCTGGGTGAAGAAATTTCTCCTCGTATCTCCTCTATACAACAATTGTACATCCCTGTCTGGAGTAAAAATAAAATGGGGAAGGTGGCTCAACCGTGGCTAACAAGGGAAATTAAGGATCGTGTTAAATCCAAGGAAGAGGCATATAAATTGGCCAGAAAAAGCAGCAAACCTGAGGACTGGGAGAATTGTATAATTCAGCAGGGGAGGACAAAGGGTTTAATTAGGAATGGGAAAATAAAGTATGAGAGGAAGCTTGCCGGGAACATAAAAACTGACTGCAAAAGCTTCTGTAGATATGTGAAGAGAAAAAGATTAGTGAAGACAAAGGTTTTTAAAAGTTTCAAAAATTGCTCACTATTTATTTTGTAAATGTGCCAAAGTTGAATGTTGCAGTCAGATTCAGGTGAATTTATAACGGAGAACAAAGAAATGGCAGACCAGTTGAACAAATACTTTGGTTCTGTCTTCACGAAGGAAGACACAAATAATCTTCCGGAAGTACTAGGGGACCGAGGGTTTAGTGAGAAGGAGGAACTGAAGGATATCCTTATTAGGCGGAAAATTGTGTTAGGAAAATTGATGGGATTGAAGGCCGATATATCCCCAGGGCCTGATAGACTGCATCCCAGAGTACTTAAGTGGCCCTAGAAATAGTGGATGCATTGGTGATCATTTTCCAACAGTCTATCAACTCTGGATCAGTTGCTATGGACTATGGAGGGTAGCTAATGTAACACCACTTTTTAAGAAAGGAGTGAGAGAGAAAACGGGTAATTATAGACCGGTTAGCCTGACATCAGTAGTGGGAAAATGTTGGAATCAATTATTAAAGATGAAATAGCAGCGCATTTGGAAAGCAGTAACAGGATCGGTCCAAGTCAGCATGGATTTATGAAAGGGAAATCATGCTTGACAAATCTAGAATTTTTTGAGGATGTAACTGGTAGAGTAGACAAGGGAGAACCAGTGGATGTGGCGTATTTGGACTTTCAAAAGCTTTTGACAAGGTCCCACACAAGAGATTGGTGTGCAAAATCAAAGCACATGGTATTGGGGGTAATGTACCGACGTGGATAGAGAACTGGTTGGCAGACAGGAAGCAGAGAGTCGGGATAAACGGGTCCTTTTCAGAATGGCAGGCAGTGACTAGTGGGGTGCCGCAGGGCTCAGTGCTGGGACCCCAGCTCTTTACAATATACATTAATGATTTAGATGAAGGAATTGAGTGTAATATCTCCAAGTTTGCAGATGAGACTACACTGGGTGGCGGTGTGAGCTGTGAGGAGGACGCTAAGAGGCTGCAGGGTGATTTGGACAGGTTAGGTGAGTGGGCTAATGCATAGCAGATGCAGTATTATAAACACGAAGGCAGAATATTATCTGAATGGCGGCAGATTAGGAAAATGAGAGATGCAACGAGACCTGGTTGTCATGGTTCATCAGTCATTGAAAGTTGGCATGCAGGTACAGCAGGTGGTGAAGAAGGCAAATGGTATGTTGGCCTTCATAGCTAGGGGATTTGAGTATAGGAGCAGGAAGGTCTTACTGCAGTTGCACAGGGCCTTGGAGAGGCCTCACCTGGAATATTGTGTTTAGTTTTGGTCTCCTAACCTGAGGAAGGACGTTCTTGCTATTGAGGGAGTGCAGCGAAGGTTCACCAGACTGATTCCTGGGATGGCTGGACTGACATATGAGGTGAGACTGGATCAACTGGGTCTTTATACATTGGAGTTTAGAAGGATGAGAGGGGATCTCATAGAAACATATAAGATTCTGACGGGACAGGACAGGTTAGATGCGGGATGAATGTTCCCGATGTTGAGGAAATCCAGAACCAGGGGACACAGTCTAACGATAAGGGGTAGGCCATTTAGGACTGAGATGAGGAGAAACTTCTTCACTCAGAGAGTTGTTAACCTGTGGAATTCCCTACCGCAGAGAGTTGTTGATGCCAGTCCATTGGATATATTTAAAAGGGAGTTAGATACGGCCCTGACAACTAACATAGAAACATAGAAACATAGAAAATAGGTGCAGGAGCAGGCCATTCAGCCCTTCTAGCCTGCACCGCCATTCAATGAGTTCATTGCTGAACATGAAACTTCAGTACCCCCTTCCTGCTTTCTCGCCATACCCCTTGATCCCCTGAATAGTAAGGACTTCATCTAACTCCCTTTTGAATATATTTAGTGAATTGCCCTCAACTACTTTCTGTGGTAGAGAATTCCACAGGTTCACCACTCTCTGAGTGAAGAAGTTTCTCCTCATCTCGGTCCTAAATGGCTTACCCCTTATCCTTAGACTGTGGCCCCTGGTTCTAGACTTCCCCAACATTGGGAACATTCTTCCTGCATCTAACCTGTCTAAACCCGTCAGAATTTAAAACGTTTCTATGAGGTCCCCTCTCATTCTTCTGAACTCCAGTGAATACAAGCCCAGTTGATCCAGTCTTTCTTGATAGGTCAGTCCCACCATCCCGGGAATCAGTCTGGTGAATCTTCGCTGCACACCCTCAATAGCAAGAATGTCCTTCCTCAAGTTAGGAGACCAAAGCTGTACACAATACTCCAGGTGTGGCCTCACCAAGGTCCTGTACAACTGTAGCAACACCTCCCTGCCCCTGTACTCAAATCCCCTCGCTATGAAGGCCAACATGCCATTTGCTTTCTTAACCGCCTGCTGTACCTGCATGCCAACCTTCAATGACTGATGTACCATGCCACTCAGGTCTCGTTGCACCTTCCCTTTTCCTAATCTGTCACCATTCAGATAATAGTCTGTCTCTCTGTTTTTACCACCAAAGTGGATAACCTCACATTTATCCACATTATACTTCATCTGCCATTCATTTGCCCACTCACCTAACCTATCCAAGTCACTCTGCAGCCTCATAGCATCCTCCTCGCAGCTCACACTGCCACCCAACTTAGTGTCATCCGCAAATTTGGAGATACTACATTTAATCCCCTCGTCTAAATCAGTAATGTACAATGTAAACAGCTGGGGCCCCAGCACAGAACCTTGCTGGGGCCCCACTAGTCGCTGCCTGCCATTCTGAAAAGTACCCATTTACTCCTACTCTTTGCTTCCTGTCTGACAACCAGTTCTCAATCCACGTCAGCACACTACCCCCAATCCCATGTGCTTTAACTTTGCACATTAATCTCTTGTGTGGGACCTTGTCGAAAGCCTTCTGAAAGTCCAAATATACCACATCAACTGGTTCTCCTTTGTCCACTTTACTGGAAACATCCTCAAAAAATTCCAGAAGATTTGTCAAGCATGATTTCCCCTTCACAAATCCATGCTGACTTGGACCTATCATGTCACCATTTTCCAAATGCGCTGCTATGACATCCTTAATAATTGATTCCATCATTTTACCCACTACTGAGGTCAGGCTGACCGGTCTATAATTCCCTGTTTTCTCTCTCCTTCCTTTTTTAAAAAGTGGGGTTACATTGGCTACCCTCCACTCGATAGGAACTGATCCAGAGTCAATGGAATGTTGGAAAATGACTGTCAATGCATCCGCTATTTCCAAGGCCACCTCCTTAAGTACTCTGGGATGCAGTCCATCAGGCCCTGGGGATTTATCGGCCTTCAATCACATCAATTTCCCCAACACAATTTCCCGACTAATAAAGATTTCCCTCAGTTCCTCCTCCTTACTAGACCCTCTGACCCTTTTTATATCCGGAAGGTTGTTTGTGTCCTCCTTAGTGAATACCGAACCAAAGTACTTGTTCAATTGGTCTGCCATTTCTTTGTTCCCCGTTATGACTTCCCTTGATTCTGACTGCAGGGGACCTACGTTTGTCTTTACTAACCTTTTTCTCTTTACATACCTATAGAAACTTTTGCAATCCGCCTTAATGTTCCCTGCAAGCTTCTTCTCGTACTCCACTTTCCCTGCCCTAATCAAACCTTTTGTCCTCCTCTGCTGAGTTCTAAATTTCTCCCAGTCCCCGGGTTCGTTGCTATTTCTGGCCAATTTGTATGCCACTTCTTTGGCTTTAATACTATCCCTGATTTCCCTAGATAGCCACGGTTGAGCCACCTTCCCTTTTTTATTTTTACGCCAGACAGGAATGTACAATTGTTGTAATTCATCCATGCGGTCTCTAAATGTCTGCCATTGCCCATCCACAGTCAACCCCTTAAGTATCATTCGCCAATCTATCCTAGCCAATTCACGCCTCATACCTTCAAAGTTACCCTTCTTTAAGTTCTGGACCATGGTCTCTGAATTAACTGTTTCATTCTCCATCCTAATGCAGAATTCCACCATATTATGGTCACTCTTCCCCAAGGGGCCTCGCACAATGAGATCGCTAATTAATCCTCTCTCATTACACAACACCCAGTCTAAGATGGCCTCCCCCCTAGTTGGTTCCTCGACATATTGGTCTAGAAAACCATCCCTTATGCACTCCAGGAAATCCTCCTCCACCGTATTGCTTCCAGTTTGGCTAGCCCAATCTATGTGCATATTAAAGTCACCCATTATAACTGCTGCACCTTTATTGCATGCACCCCTAATTTCCTGTTTGATGCCCTCCCCAACATCAATACTACTGTTTGGAGGTCTGTACACAACTCCCACTAACGTTTTTTGCCCTTTGGTGTTCGGCAGCTCTACCCATATAGATTCCACATCATCCAAGCTAATGTCTTTCCTAACTATTGCATTAATCTCCTCTTTAACCAGCAATGCTACCCCACCTCCTTTTCCTTTTATTCTATCCTTCCTGAATGTTGAATACCCCTGGATGTTGAGTTCCCAGCCCTGATCATCCTGGAGCCACGTCTCCGTAATCCCAATCACAAAGGGATCATGGGGTTAAGAAAGAAAGCAGGAAAGGGGTACTGAGGTGAATGATCAGCCATGATCTTTTTGAATGGTGGTGAAGGCTCGAACGGCCGAATGGCCTACTCCTGCACCTTTTTTCTATGTTTCTATACCTCCCCCCAATTACTTTAAATCTATGCTCCCTGGTTGTTGACCCCTCTGCTAAGGGAAATAGGTCCTTCCTATCCACTCTCTCCAGGCCCCTCAATGTACACCTCAATCAGGTCTCCCCTCAGCCTCCTCCAAAGAAAGCAGACCCAGCATCTCCAATCTTTCCTCATAGCCAAAATTCTCCAGTCCAGGCAAAATTCTTCTAAATCTCCTCTGCGCCCCTTCCAGTGCAATCACACCTTTCCTGTAATGTGGTGACCAGAATGTTGATATCGTTTCTGCATCAATCATTTAAAGTGGTTTTCACAGCCGTGCAACTTTAAAAAGATTAATTCTCGGGGTGTGGACTTGGCTGGCAAGGCCAGCATTTATTGCCCTGTTTGATACAACTGAGTGACTTGCTAGGCCACTTCAAGGGGCAGTTAAGAGTCGACCACGTTGATGCAGGACTGGAGTCACCCAGACCGGGTAAGGACGGCAGGTTTGCTCCCTGAAAGGACATTCTGGAACCAGTTGGGTTGTTCCGACACTCTGATAGCTTTGTGGTCACTTTTACTGATACCGGCTTTTTATTTTCAGATTTTAAAAAAAATCAAATTCTCAAACTGCCATGATGGGATCTCAACTCACGTTCCTGGATTATTAGTCCTGGCCTCTGGATTAGTAGATCAGTCATCATCATCATAGGCAGTCCATCGAAATCGAGGAAGACTTGCTTCCACTCTAAAAGTGAGTTCTTAGGTGACTGTACAGTCCAATATGGGAATTACAGTCTCTGTCACAGGTGGGACAGACAGTGGTTGGAGGAAAGGGTGGGTGGGGAGTCTGGTTTGCCGCACGCTCCTTCCGCTGCCTGCGCTTGGTTTCTGCATGCTCTCGGCGACGAGACTCGAGGTACTCAGCACCCTCCCGGATGCTCTTCCTCCACTTAGGGCGGTCTTTGGCCAGGGACTTCCAGGTGTCGGTGGGGATGTTGCATTTTATCAAGGAGGCTCTGAGGGTGTCCTTGTAACGTTTCCTCTGCCCACCTGGAGCTCGCTTGCCGTGTAGGAGTTCTGAGTAGATCGCTTACTTTGGGAATCTTGTGTCAGGCATGCGAACAATGTGACCGCCCCCAGCAGAATTGGTCGAGTGTGGTCAGTGCTTCGATGCTGGGGATGTAGGCCTGATCAAGGTCATTAATGTTGGTCCTCCCAGGGGATTTGCAGGATCTTGCAGAGACATTGTTGGTGGTATTTCTCCAGCGATTTGAGGTGTTTACTGTACATGGTCCATGTCCCTGAGTCATACAGGAAACCAATCAACTATTCGAAACAGTCTGTTTCTACCACCCCTGTCCCATCATACAGCACAGAAATGAGTCATTCAGCCCATCGTGTCTGTGTCGGCATGATGAACTGCAAGATGACCAAGACCCTTTCGTGTCCTCTTCCCACATGATGCACCAGCTAATAATGACCTGGCTCCATTAGCTAATGGCAAACCTTCGAGTCAGCTCCAAAAGGGGACATAACAGTAGCACTTGTCGATGCACCAAAACCTGGCACCACTGAGTTCTTGATTACGGTGACTGGAAATTTGAACCATTTCCGATTTAGTATGGGACTCAGTGTGACCTGGGACATTCGAGTCCAGTCCCAGTGTGGCCCACTGAATCCAAAGGTTGTGGGTTCAGCCCCGACTTGAGCACCCCTGGTATCCCAGTCAACAATAATACCTCCAACGCCTCCCAAAACAGATTACCTGGCAATTTATTTCAGTGGTGTCTGTTGGACACTGCTTGCCTACAAAACTGAACTGTTAGCTTCGAAGAACTTAGGGATGTCTTGAAGATATGAAAGATATTGTATAACATTGGAACAGGAGTAGGTCATTCAGCCCCTCCAGCCTGTTCCGTCATTCAATTCGTCCATGGCTGCTCTGTATCTTTACCGGCCTTGGTTCCATATCCCTTGAAACCCTTACCCAACAAAAATCCATAATAACTTAAGAATTAGGAGCAGGATTAGGCCACATGGCCCCTCGAGCCTGCTCTGCCATTCAATAAGATCACGGCTGATCTTCTACCTCAACTCCACTTTCCCGCCCGATCCTCAAATCCCTTGATTCCCCCAGAGTCAAAATGTCTATCGATCTCTGTCTTCAATATACTCAACGAGTCAGCATCCACATCCCTCTGGGGTAGAGAATTCTAAAGATTCACAACTCTCTAAGTGAAGAAATTCCTTCTCATCTCAGTCTTAAATAGCCTACCCCTTATCGTGAGACTATGCCTCCTAGTTCTAGACAAGAGGAAACAACCTCTCAGCATCTACCCTGTCAAGCCCCCTTAGAATCTTAAGTTTCAAATAGATCATCTCTCTTTCTTCTAAACTCCAGAGAGAATGGGCCCAATCTACTCAATCTCTCCTCATAGGACAGTCCTCTCATCCTGGGAATCAATCTAGTGAACCGCCTCCAAGGCAAGTATATCCTTCCTCAGATAAGGAGACCAAAACTGTGCGCAGTACTCCAGGTGTGGTCTCATCAACATTTATGCGACACAACTTTTTTCCTATACGGGGTAGGAAATTTAGGACAGAGATGAGGAGAAATGTTTTCAGAGGATGGTGAACCTGTGGAATTCTCTACCACAGAAGGCTGTGGAGGCCAAGTCACTGAATATATTTAACAGGGAGATAGATAGATTTCTATAAACTTAGAAACATAGAAAATAGGTGCAGGAGTAGGCCATTCGGCCCTTCGAGCCTGCACCACCATTCAATAAGATCATGGCTGATCATTCAACCTCAGTACTCCATTCCTACTTTCTCTCCATACCCAAACAAGATGCATCAAGGGGTATGGGGAAAAAGCGGGAATATGGTGTTGAGATAGAGAATCAGCCATGATCATACTGAATGGCAGTGCAGGCTCAAAGGGCCAAATGGCCTACTACTGCTCCTATTTTCTATGTGTCTAAATGACCTGGTATCACTCAAAGATTTTGGGGAGTATCGCACTCGGTGGTTCTGATTCTCCTTTATTGTGTTTGTTGCAGTGAGAGTAGATGTATATACACGTCTAAGAAAGTGTGTGGATGTAGATGGTGTTGGTAAGGGTATGAGATATCTCAACGTTTGAGTGGCACTGGTAAAGGGGAGCAGTGGTTGGGTGGTAATATATCCAAATCTTTTGAATGGTGTGCCTTTGAACAGTGTGTGAGCATTGTTTGTGAGGATGTGGGATGTCGGAGTCATGGTATTGACGATGAGAAGCAGCACATTGCACGATGTCGTCTGCCACCTTGTATACTTGGCAGTCTATTCTGTGGAAATCATGCTGTTTAACCTGGCCATCCTATTGCAACTGCGCCTGCAAACAAAGAGACCATTACGGTAAACAAATTGCTTCTTCCACTAATGGTTTTCACTCTAATAAATTTAATGGAAGTTAGATGTTAAAATAATTCTCATTTGGTTATAAGAACATAAGAAATAGGAGCAGGAGTCGGCCATACGGCCTCTCGAGCCTGCTCCGCCATTTAATGCGATCATGGCTGATCCGATCATGGACTCAGGTCCACTTCCCCGCCCGCTCCCCATAACCCCTTATTCCCTTATCGGTTAAGAAACTCTCTATCTCTGTCTTAAATATATTCAATGACCCAGCTTCCACAGCTCTCTGAGGCAGCGAATTCCACAGATTTACAACCCTCCGAGAGAAGAAATTCCTCCTCATCTCAGTTTTAAATGGGCGGCCCCTTATTCTAAGATTATGCTCCCTAGTTCTAGTCTCCCCCATCAGTGGAAACATCCTCTCTGCATCCACCTTGTCGAGCCCCCTCATAATCTTATATGTTTCGATAAGATCACCTCTCATTCTTCTGAATTCCAATGAGTAGAGGCCCAACCTACTCAACCTTTCCTCATAAGTCAACCCCCTCATCCCCGGAATCAACCTAGTGAACCTTCTCTGAACTGCCTCCAAAGCAAGTATATCCTTTCTTAAATATGGAAACCAAAACTGTTCGTATTAAATTGGAAGGTAGCTTGCTTCCAAAATCATAGTTTAGAATTTAACGCCCTCTATATGTTATAACAGAGTGAGCTTTTGGCCCTTAGCATTCCCATCTCTGAGTCAGACAGTCCCGGCGAGTAGAGTCTGGAATATAGGCTCAGTGTCAGCTGTGGCTCAGTGGGTCGCACTCTTGCCAATGAGTCAGAAGTTTGAGGGTTCAAGTCCCACTCCAGAGATTTGAGCACAAAAATCTAGGCTGACACCCCCAGTGCAGTGCTGAGGGAGTGCTGCAATGTCAGAGGTGCCGTCTTTCGGCTGAGACGTTAAACCGACACTCCCGCCTGCCCTCTCAGGTGGACGTAAAAGATCTTATGGCACTATTTTGAAATGGAGCAAGGGAGTTGTCCCAGGTGTCCTGGCCAATATTCATCCCTCAGCCAACATCACTAAAGAACAGATTATCTGGTCATTATCGCACTGATGTTTGTGGGATCGTCCTATGCACAAATTGGCTGCCGCGTTTCCTACATTACAACAGTGACTACACTCCAAAAGTACATCATGGGCTGTAAAGCGCTTCAGGACATCCGCTGGTCGTGAAAGGCACTTTATAAATGCAAGTCTTTCTTTCTCTAAATACTGGGTTGACATCCAGTACTTGCATCTGGATGGAGTGACCACTGGCTCCATGGCAGCATTCCCACCTGAGTCAGACGGGTTAGCTCTGCCCCTATTCCAGACCGCGCCAATTCTGAATACTGGATTGACGTCCAGCAGGGGTACTTGTGTCCAATGGGTGTTGGACACAAGTACCCCTGCCCCTTCCCTATCGTAATTGAAAGAAAGAACTTGTATTTCTATAGCACCTTTCACAACCTCAGGATGTTCCGAAGCACTGTGCGAAAGGCTAGTACTTAGATGTTTTTAGTAATAATACATATATAAGTGTAAGCACAGAATAGTAAATTTCCTATTGACCAAGTATCTATAACCAACTTTTAAGATTCTGAATGACCTGTAGTAACCTGTACATGAAATGCTGAGGTTTGCTTAAAATGAAACTGCGATGACAACCAGGATGATGTGATCTTGTTAAAAACCATGATGTGATCTTGTTAAAACCCACGATGTGATCTTGTTAAAACCCACGATGTGATCTTGTTAAAAACCATGATGTGATCTTGTTAAAAACCACATGTGGACATTAATGTAATCAAACGTTGAGTAAGAAAAAGGATAAAAAATCTGCCAGACAAAGTGAAACTTCACACAGATCTACCACGTCTATCTGTGTCCGAGAGACTCGAGAGACCAAGGGCTGAGAGCAACTCGTCAAACTAACGCCTGGTGTTAAGTATATTGCACAGTGAATTATTTGAACATCGCTAGTTGCTGCCTATTTTTATGTCTTGTCCAAGAACTCTGAAAAGTCTTCCAGCACTTTACAGCCAATTAAGTACTTTTGAAGTGTAATCACTGTGGTAATGTAGGAGACACGGCTGCTGATTTGTGCACAGCAAGCTCCCACAAACAGCAACATGATAATGACTGGATAATCTGTTTTTCGTGACGTGGGATTGAGGGATAAATATTGGCCACGACAGCAGGGACTTCGTTTAACATCTCATCCATAAGGTAACACCTCTGAAAGTGCAACCCCTCACTGGAGTGTCAGCCTAGATTTTATGCTCAAGTCTCTAGAGTGGAGCTTGAACCCACAACCTTCTGACTCCGAGGCAAGAGTGCTACCCACTGAGCCACGGCTGACTATGGTAGGTGTGACTATTGAGCTTTGGTTGCAGGCCACCTGGAGGAAGATACTCCGAAGATATAAACCATGAGGAAAGCACTGAAAACCACCTTAGCTACTCTTCCCTAGTAAGAGGCTGAAGAATCTCCTGTCAGATTTGAGTTTTATTCATTCCTGGGATGTGGGCGTCGCTGGCAAGGCCGGTATTTATTGCCCATCCCTAATTGCCCTTGAGAAGATAGTGGTGAGCCGGCTTCTTGAACCGCTGCAGTCCATGCAGTGAAGGTACTCCCACAGTGCTGTTCATAGAATCGTAGAAATTTACAGCACAGAAGGAGGCCATTCGACCCATTGTATCTGTGCCGGCCGACAAAGAGCTATCCAGCTCTTGGTCTGTAGCCCTGTAGGTTACAGCACTTCAAGTGCATAACCAAGTACTTTTCAAATGTGGTGAAGGTTTCTGCCTCTACCATCCTTTCAGGCAGTGAGTTCCAGATCCCCACCACCCTCTGGGTGAGAACATTTATCCTCAAATTCCCCTCTAAACTTCCTACCACTTACTTTAAATGTATGTCCCCTGTTAGGGAGGGATTTCCAGGGTTTTGACCCAGCGACGATGAAGGAACAGCGATATATTTCCAAGTCAGGATGGTGTGTGACATGGAGGGTGTTGCGTATCTGTAAAGCATGCACTTCCATGTTCCGCCATCAGGGAGCGCATCCCCTGAAGTCCCAAGAGATCCCAGCATCCCTTAGGTGCACTGTATATAAGCCGGCCCCTTAGGCCTGTTCCTCACTCTGGAGTGTCTTAATAAAGACTGAGGTCACTGTTACTTTAACCTCCCTGTGTGCAGTCTCATCTGTGTTAGGAACACAATAACTCGCGACGAGTTATACGAATCCAACGCAAAGATGCAGCAAACTGTGGGCATCCTGGAGAAGTTCTCGGAGGTTGAGGACTGGGAAGCCTATGTTGAACGGTTAGACCAGTACTTTGTAGCCAACGAGCTGGACGGAGAAGGAAGCACTGCAAAAAGGAGAGCGGTCCTCCTCACAGTCTGCGGGGCACTGACCTACAGCCTCATGAAGAATCTTCTGGCTCCGGTGAAATCCACAGATAAGTCGTATGAGGAGCTGTGTACACTGGTTCGGGAGCATCTTAACCCGAGGGAGAGCATGCTGATGGCGAGGTATCGGTTCTACACGTGCCAGCGATCTGAAGGTCAGGAAGTGGCGAGCTACGTCGCCGAGCTAAGGCGACTTGCAGGACAATGTGAGTTTGATGGCTACCTGGAGCAAATGCTCAGAGACTTTTTTGTACTGGGCATTGGCCACGAGACCATCCTATGAAAACTTTTGACGAAAGAGACACCGACCCTCAGTAAGGCCATTGCAATAGCACAGGCATTTATGTCCACCAGTGATAACACCAAACAAATCTCTCAGCACACAAGTGCTAGCAATGTTCATAAATTAACTGGAACTGTGTTTGCGAGCAGAAATGTACAGGGCAGAAACCATGAGTCTGCAACTGCCAGCAGGCCTCAGGTGACCCAGATGACTCAGAGTCCGCAACAAAGGATGAATGCAAGGCAATTCACGCCTTGTTGGCGTTGTGGAGGCTTCCATTCAGCCTATTCATGCCGCATAAAGGGTATGTTTAAAAGAGCTGTGGAACAATGGGGCATCTCCAACGAGCTTGCAAGCTCTGCAAAACCTGCCTACCACCATGTGGCAGAGGAAGATCGGTCCATGGTGGATCAAAGCAATTTCGAGCCTCAGAGAGAGGAGGCAGATGCTGAAGTACACGGGGTGCACACATTTTCGACGAAATGTCCACCTATAATGCTAAATGTAAAATTGAATGGCTTACCCGTAGCCATAGAACTGGACACTGGCGCTAGCCAATCCATCATGAGTAAAAAGATGTTTGAGAGACTGTGGTGCAACAAGGCACTCAGACCAGCCCTGAACCCTATCCACACGAAACTGAGAACGTACACCAAAGAGCTTATCACTGTCCTGGGCAGCGTCCTGGTCAAGGTCACCTAAGAAGGCATGGTGCACAAACTGCCACTCTGGATTGTCCCGGGCGATGGCCACACACTGCTTGGAAGGAGCTGGCTGGGCAAAATCCGCTGGAACTGGGATGACATCCGAGCGCTATCACATGTCAATGAGGCCTCATGTACCCAGGTTCTTAACAAATTTCCTTCCCTTTTTGAACCAGGCATTGGAAACTTTTCCAGGGTGAAGGTGCGGATCCACTTGGTCCCAGAGGCACGACCCATTCACCACAAGCGCGAGCGGTACTTCACATGATGAGGCAGAGAGTGGAAATCGAGTTGGACAGGCTGCAACGTGAGGGCATCATTTTCCCACTGGAATTCAGCGAGTGGGCCAGCCCGATTGTTCCAGTACTCAAAAGTGATGGCACAGTCAGGATTGAAAGTAACTATTAATCGTTTCTCGCTACAGGACCAATACCCGCTACCTAAGGCAGACGACCGATTTGCGACGCTGGCAGGAGGCAAGACGTTCACCAAGCTCGACCTGACTTCGGCCTACATGACGCAGGAGCTGGTGGAGTCTTCGAAGGGCCTCACCTGCATCAACACGCACAAGGGACTGTTCATCTACAACAGATGCCTGTTTGGAATTCGGTCGGCTGCAGCGAACTTCCAGAGAAACATGGAGAGCCGACTCAAGATGGTACAACGCACGGTGGTTTTTCAGGACGACATATTGGTCACGGGTTGGGACACTGTCGAGCACCTACAAAACCTGGAGGAGGTCCTCCAGCGACTGGATCGCGTTGGGCTGCGGCTGAAGAGGTCGAAATGCATCTTCATGGCAACAGAAGTGGAGTTTTTGGGGAGAAAGATCGCGGCGGACGGCATTCGGCCCACAGATGCCAAGGCAGAGGTTATCAGGCCACAGAATGTCACGGAGCTGCGGTCGTTCCTGGGACTCCTCAACTATTTTGGTAATTTCCTACCGGGGTTAAGCAACCTCTTAGAGCCCCTACATGTGTTATTGCATAAAGGTGAGAACTGGGTATGGGGAAAAAAAAAATAATTGCTTTTGAGAAAGCCAGAAACATTTTATGCTCCAACAAGTTGCTTGTATTGTATAACCCGTGTAAAAGACTTGTGCTAGCATGTGATGCGTCGTCGTACGGAGTTGGGTGTGTATTACAAGCAGCTAACGTTGCGGGGAAGTTGCAACCTGTCGCCTATGCCTTCAGGAGCTTGCCTAAGGCTGAGAGGGCCTACAGCATGATTGTGAAAGAGGCATTAGCGTGTGTGTTCGGGGTAAAGAAAATGCATCAGTACCTGTTTGGCCTCAAATTTGAGCTGGAAACCAATCACAAGCCCCTCATATCCCTGTTCGCTGAAAACAAGGGGATAAATACCAATGCCTCAGCCCGCAAGGTGGGCACTCGCACTATCAACATATAACTATACCATCCGTCACAGGCCAGGCACCGAGAATTGTGTGGATGCTCTCAGTTAGCTATCATTGCCCACCACGGGTGTGGAAATGGCACAGCCTGCAAACTTGTTGATGGTCATGGAAGCATTTGAAAATAATAAATCATCTGTTATGGCCCGCCACATTAGGACTTGGACCAGCCAAACTCCTCTGCTGTCCCGAGTAAAAAACTGTGTACTGCATGGGAGCTGGGCCAGCAAGAGCTAATCAAGCCGTTTCAGTGGCGAAAGGATGAGCTGTCCATTCAGGCAGATTGCCTGTTGTGGGGTAACCGCGTAGTCCTACCCAAAAAGGGCAGGGAGACGTTCATCTTGGATCTGGCAAATGCATGGCAGATGAAGTATAATGTGGATAAATGTGAGGTTATCCACTTTGGTGGTAAAAACAGAGAGACAGACTAATGGTGACAGATTAGGAAAAGGGGAGGTGCAACGAGACCTGGGTGTCATGGTACATCAGTCATTGAAGGTTGGCATGCAGGTACAGCAGGCGGTTAAGAAGGCAAATGGCATGTTGGCCTTCATAGCTAGGGGATTCGAGTACAGGGGCAGGGAGGTGTTGCTACAGTTGTAAAGGGCCTTGGTGATGCCACACCTGGAGTATTGTGTACAGTTTTGGTCTCCTAACTTGAGGAAGGACATTCTTGCTATTGAGGGAGTGCAGCGAAGGTTCACCAGACTGATTCCCGGGATGGTGGGACTGACATATCAAGAAAGACTGGATCAACTGGGCTTGTATTCACTGGAGTTCAGAAAACTGAGAGGGGATCTCATAGAAACGTTTAAAATTCTGACGGGTTTAGACAGGTTAGATGCAGGAAGAATGTACACAATGTTGGGGAAGTCCAGAACCAAGGGTCACAGTCTAAGGATAAGGGGTAAGCCATTTAGGACCGAGATGAGGAGAAACTTCTTCACCCAGAGAGTGATGAACCTGTGGAATTCTCTACCACAGAAAGTTGTTGAGGCCAATTCACTAAATATATTCAAAAAGGAGTTACTACTAGGGGGATCAAGGGGTATGGCGAGAAAGCAGGAATGGGGTACTGAAGTTACATGTTCAGCCATGAACTCATTGAATGGCAGTGCAGGCTCGAAGGGCCAAATGGCCTATTCCTGCACCTATATTCTATGTTTCTATGTTTCTATCTCCACAGCACGCACCCGGGTATAATAATGATGAAAGTGATAGCCAGATCCCAGGTGTGGTGGCCCAGTATCGACTCTGACTTAGAGTCCTGTGTACGGCAATGCAGCGTATGTGCTCAGTTGAGCAACGCGCCCAGAGAGGCACCACTAAGTTTGTGGTCCTGGCCCTCCAGACCATGGTCGAGGATCCATGTTGACTATGTGGGCCCGTTTCTCGGTAAAATGTTCCTGGTGGTGGTGGATGCTTTTTCAAAATGGATTGAATGTGAAATAATGTCGGGAAGCATCGCCACCGCCACCATTGAAAGCCCGAGGGCCATGTTTGCTACCCACGGCCTGCCTGACTTACTGGTCAGTGACAACGGGCCATATTTCACCAGTGCCGAATTTAAAGAATTCATGACCCGCAATGTGATCAAACATGTCACCTCGGCCCCGTTTAAACCAGCCTCCAATGGGCAGGCAGAGCGGGCAGTACAAACCATCAAACAGAGCCTTAACTGAGTCACAGAAGGCTCACTCCAAACCCGCCTGTCCCGAGTACTGCTCAGCTCCCGCACGAGACCCCACTCACTCACAGAGGTGCCCCCGGCTGAGCTACTCATGAAAAGGACACTTAAAACCAGTCTCTCGCTGGTTCACCCCAACCTGCATGATCAGGTAGAGAGCAGGCGGCAGCAACAAAATGTAAACGATGGTTGCGCCACTGTGTCACGGGAAATTGATCTGAATGACCCTGTGCATGTGCTAAACTATGGACATGGTCCCAAGTGGATTGCGGGCACCGTGATAGCTAAAGAAGTGAATAGGGTGTTTGTAGTCAAACTAGACAATGGACAAATTTGCAGAAAGCACCTGGACCAAACGAGGCTGCGGTTCACAGACTGCCCTGAACAACCCACAGCAGACACCACCTTTATCGAGCCCATAACACACACCCAAAGGATCAACGACACCACCCCGGACCAGGAAATCGAACCCATCACGCCCAACAGCCCAGCAAGGCCAGGCTCACCCTGCAGCCCTGCAGGGCCAACAACACGCCAACCCAGCGAGGGCACAGCCAACACACCAGAACAGACATTTGTACCGAGGCGGTCCACCAGGGAAAGAAAGGCTCCCAACCGCCTCACCTTGTAAATAGTTTTCGCTTTGACTTTGGGAGCGGAGTGATGTTGTGTATCTGTAAAGTATGCACTCCCATGTTCCGCCACCAGGGAGCACATCCCCTGAAGTCCCAAGGGATCCCAGCATCCCTTGGGAACACTGTATCTAAGCCAGCCCCTAAGGCCTGTTCCTCACTCTGGAGTGTCTTATTAAAGACTGAGGTCACTGTTACTTTAACCTCCCTGTGTGCAGCCTCATCTGTGTTAGGAATACAATAGACAGGAGCGTGGAGGTGATGGTATTCCCATGCGCCTGCTGCCCTTGTCCTTCTCGGTGGTAGAGGTCGTAGGTTTGGGAGGTGCTGCCGAAGAAGCCTTGGCGAGTTGTTGCAGTGCATCTTGCAGATGGTGCACACTGCAGCCACGGTGCGCCGGTGGTGGAGGTAGTGCTCCCTGGGGTAGAACACCATGGACGCATGGATAGGTTATTTTAATAGTTTTGTTCAAATCCCTTCATGGCCTCGCCCCTCCCTATCTCCAGATCTCCTCCAGCCCTACAACCATCCAAGATATCTGCGCTCCTCTAACAGTAGTAGTGATGTTGGGGAGGGCATCAAACAGGAAATTAGGGGTGTATGCAATAAAGGTGCAGCAGTTATCATGGGTGACTTTAATATGCATATAGATTGGGCTAGCCAAACTGGAAACAATACGGTGGAGGAGGATTTCCTGGAGTGCATAAGGGATGGTTTTCTAGACCAATATGTCGAGGAACCAACTAGGGGGGAGACTTTCTTAGACTGGGTGTTGTGTAATGAGAGAGGATTAATTAGCAATCCTGTTGTGCGAGGCCCCTTGGGGAAGAGTGACCATAATATGGTGGAATTCTACATTAGGATGGAGAATGAAACAGTTAATTCAGAGACCATGGTCCAGAACTTAAAGAAGGGTAACTTTGAAGGTATGAGGCGTGAATTGGCTAGGATAGATTGGCGAATCATATTTAAGGGGTTGACTGTGGATGGGCAATGGCAGACATTTAGAGACTGCATGGATGAACTACAACAATTGTACATCCCTGTCTGGCGTAAAAATAAAAAGGGAAGGTGGTTTAACCGTGGCTATCAAGGGAAATCAGGGATAGTATTAAAGCCAAGGAAGTGGCATACAAATTGGCCAGAAATAGCAGTGAACCTGGGGACTGGGAGAAATTTAGAACTCAGCAGAGGAGGACAAAGGGTTTGATTAGGGCAGGGAAAATGGAGTACGAGAGGAAGCTTGCAGGGAACATTAAGATGGACTGCAAAAGTTTCTATAGATATGTAAAGAGAAAAAGGTTAGTAAAGACAAATGTAGGTCCCCTACAGTCAGAATCAGGGGAAGTCATAACGGGGAGCAAAGAAATGGCAGACCAATTGAACAAGTACTTTGGTTCGGTATTCACTAAGGAGGACACAAACAACCTTCCGGATATAAAAGGGGTCAGAGGGTCTAGTAAGAAGGAGGAACTGAGGGAAATCCTTATTAGTCAGGAAATTGTGTTGGGGAAATTGATGGAATTGAAGGCCGATAAATCTCCAGGGCCTGATGGACTGCATCCCAGAGTACTTAAGGAGGTAGCCTTGGAAATAGCGGATGCATTGACAGTCATTTTCCAACATTCCATAGACTCTGGATCAGTTCCTATCGAGTGGAGGGAAGCCAATGTAACCCCACTTTTTAAAAAAGGAGGGAGAGAGAAAACAGGGAATTATAGATCGGTCAGCCTGACATCAGTAGTGGGTAAAATGATGGAATCAATTATTAAGGATGTCATAGCAGCGCTTTTGGAAAGAGGTGGCATGATAGGTCCAAGTCAGCATGGATTTGTGAAGGGGAATCATGCTTGACAAATCTTCTGGAATTTTTTGAGGATGTTTCCAGTAGAGTGGACAAGGAGAACCAGTTGATGTGGTATGTTGTAGGCATTAGGCACCTGCTGAATATATTAAAACACTAGGCATTAGGCACCTGCTGAATATATCTAAACTCATATAAGTTTAAAGCGGCCACATATAAAATGGCTGCCCAAGCATGATGGGAACCCCGTTAGTCAAGTAATGAACTGGGGCTGACCGAGCAATGACCCTGTGAGGCCCACTACCAGGAATGCCTTGGATACAAGATAATTATAACGAACCATTATAGTACACTAGTATAATCAGTGACTTCACGCAGCCGAACCCCGGGAAGAGAGATAAGGGGAGAACCTGCCTCACATAACGAGGTCATTAATCAGCCCGAGCTGACAAAAACCGAACATGCAGCTCCTGAGGTATCAGGGGAATTCTATTGGGTTAAAGAAACCTATATGTAATCTACAATCGTTATGATTGGATTGTGTTCAGCCGAAGTGGGCTGAGTAACTGTAAAGAACTATTATAAAACATATAAATATCGATGAGTTTCTTTGTTCGTCGGAGAGAAGTGCCTGGATCCAGTCCTGAGGCTTCCTCCCCGCATGCGAAAATAAAGGCCGCATTGGCGTTGGAACCGACTCTGAGTGTTGAGTGATTCTTCTGAGAAAACATTCACGCTAACATGGTATATTTGGACTTTCAGAAGGCTTTCGACAAGGTCCCACACAAGAGATTAATGTGCAAAGTTAAAGCACATGGGATTGGGTGTAGAGTGCTGACATGGATTGAGAACTGGTTGTCAGACAGGAAGCAAAGAGTAGGAGTAAATGGGTACTTTTCAGAATGGCAGGCAGTGACTAGTGGGGTACCGCAAGGTTTTGTGCTGGGGCCCCAGCTGTTTACATTGTACATTAATGATTTAGACGAGGGGATTAAATGTAGTATCTCCAAATTTGCAGATGACACTAAGTTGGGCGGCAGTATGAGCTGCGAGGGGGATGCTATGAGGCTGCAGAGTGACTTGGATAGGTTAGGTGAGTGGGCAAATGCATGGCAGATGAAGTATAATGTGGATAAATGTGAGGTTATCCACTTTGGTGGTAAAAACAGAGAGACAGACTATTATCTGAATGGTGACAGATTAGGAAAAGGGGAGGTGCAACGAGACCTGGGTATCATGGTACATCAGTCATTGAAGGTTGGCATGCAGGTACAGCAGGCGGTTAAGAAAGCAAATGGCATGTTGACCTTCATAGCGAGGGGATTTGAGTACAGGGGCAGGGAGGTGTTGCTGCAGTTGTACAGGGCCTTGGTGAGGCCACACCTGGAGTATTGTGTACAGTTTTGATCTCCTAACTTGAGGAAGGACATTCTTGCTATTGAGGGAGTGCAGCGAAGGTTCACCAGACTGATTCCCGGGATGGCGGGACTGACATATCAGGAAAGACTAGATCAACTGGGCTTGTATTCACTGGAGTTCAGAAGAATGAGAGGGGATCTCATAGAAACGTTTAAAATTCTGATGGGTTTAGACAGGTTAGATGCAGGAAGAATGTTCCCAATGTTGGGGAAGTCCAGAACCAGGGGTCACAGTCTAAGGATAAGGGGTAAGCCATTTAGGACCGAGATGAGGAGAAACTTCTTTACTCAGAGAGTGGTGAACCTGTGGAATTCTCTACCACAGAAAGTTGTTGAGGCCAATTCACTAAATATATTCAAAAAGGAGTTAGATGTAGTCCTTACTACTAGGGGGATCAAGGGGTATGGCGAGAAAGCAGGAATGGGGTACTGAAGTTGTATGTTCAGCCATGAACTCATTGAATGGCAGTGCAGGCTCGAAGGGTCGAATGGCCTACTCCTGCACCTATTTTCTATGTTTCTATGGCCCCAAGTTTCCACACGTGGTGAAAAAGGCGCACCTCAGAGCTGGGCGCCTGTTTCTCGCGCCGAAAACGGCGCCTGAAAAAAAATGCGGTATTCTCGAGCTCCTTGGAGCTCGATGTCTGCTTGGCACGGCGCACAGGGGGCGGAGCCTCCCACTCGCGCCGATTTTGTAAGTAGGAGGGGGCAGGTACAATTTAAATGAGGCTTCTTGGTGCCGGCAACCCTGCGCGTGCGCGTTGGAGCGTTCGCGCACGCGCAGTCTGAAGTAAACATTGGCACTCGGCCATTTTTAAAAGTGCTGCAGAAAAAGTGAAGATTTGTTTCTTGGACCCCTGCAAAGGCTTGTATTTTAATTTTCTTGATATTTCTGTGTGTGAGGGAGTGCTTTTAACAGCACTGCTGAATAAATCACCTGCTGAAATCAGTGAGTTCAGCTTTTCACTGCTAAACTTGCAGAACCGGTGCCTGCAAATTAAGGACTGTGTGTTTGGAGAAATAAAAGTGCCAATTCAACTTTGCAATGGATCAACGTCCACCAAGAACAAAGAATTTCTTGCATGAGGAAGCAAACCATTGCATAATATGTGGTGCACCCATTCTGCAAATTTAAATATAAAGATGTCGATGTGGCTGCCTCTCCCTGTCCGAATGGCCTCAGTCAGTCCCCCTCACAGCTCGAAGGCTGCTGCTGCTCCCGGCCAGCCACTGACGCCGCTGCAATCCCATGGCCGAATGGCCTCAAGTCCGTCCGGGTGCTGCATCTTCGCGGGGAATGAAGGCCTGCCTCAAGCACCGCAGCTCAGCTCGAAGGCTGCTTGCTGCCGCTGCCGTCGAGAGACACTGACGCCACACCGTTGCCTGAAAGGCCTGCCTGAAGCACTTTCACACAGGTAGGAACATGCTTTATTTAATCTTTTCTTTGCTTATAAATGTTTATTCAGGTTGGATTTATTTGTATAATATTTGTATAAGTATAACTAAGGATTGATTGTAGAATTTAATGACTTCCCTTCCCCCCCCCTCCCCCCCCATCTCGTTCCCGACGCCTAATTTGTAACCTGCGCCTGGTTTTTTAAAGTGTAGACAAGGTTTTTTCAAGCCTTGATCCAAAATCTTCACTTGCTCCATTCTAAATTAGTTCGGAGTACGTTTTCACTGTGGAAACTTTGAAATCAGGCGTCAGTGACCGGACACACCTTTTGAAAAAAAATTCTGTTCCAAAGTGAAACTGTTCTACCTGACTAGAACTGCAGAAAACTAAATGTGGAGAATTCCGATTTCTAAGATACTCCGTTCTACACCAGTTGCTCCTAAAAATCAGGAGCAAATCATGTGGAAACTTGGGGCCTATGTTTCTATCCTGGCACCTAGAGCATCCCCAATTTTAATCGCGCCACCATTGGTAGCCGTGCCTTCAGTTACCAAGACCCCAAACTCGAACTCCCTGCCTAAACCTCTCCGCCTCTCTTTCCTCCTTTAAGACGCTCCTTAAAACCTACCTCTTTGACCAAGCTTTTGGTCATCTGCCCCAATTTCTCCTTGCGCGTCCCGGTGAAAAATTTTGTTTGATAACGCTTCTGTGAAGTGCTTTGTGGTATTTTACTACGTTAAAGGTGCTATATAAATACAAGCTATTGTATTCACAGATCATCTCTGTGCACTGCTTACAGTAAGTTGGCTGATCCAATATTTTATAATGAGAGGAGTATTCATATCGTACAACATTTACTATTTTCCCCTGCTCAAATAGAACAATCTCTCTTGAGGCCACACATGCTAACAGATAAGTAAACGTAGGCTCAAGTTACTCCTGGTGTCCTGGACAACATTCATCCCTCAGCCCACGCCATCAAAACAAGTCATTCATCCCATTTGCTGTTAACATAAGAACATAAGAAATAGGAACAGGAGCAGGACATACGGCCCCTCGAGCCTGCTCCACCATTTAATAAGATCATGACTGATCCGATCACGGACTCAGCTCCACTTCCCTGCCCGCTCCTTTTAACTCCTTAATCCCTTATCGGTTAAGAAACTTTCTATCTCTGTCTTAAATTTATTCAATGTCCCAGCCTCCACAGCTCTCTGAGACAGCGAATTTCACAGATTTACAATCCTCTGAGAGAAGAAATTTCTCCTCATCTCAGTTTTAAATGGGCAGCCCCTTATTCTAAGATCATGCCCCCTAGTTCTAGTCTCCCCTATCAGTGGAAACATCCTCTCTGCATCCACCTTGTCAAGGCCCCTCATAATCTTATATGTTTCAATAAGATCACCTCTCGTTCTTCTGAATTCCAATGTGTAGAAGCCCAACCTACTCAACCTTTCCTCATAATTCAATTCCCTCATTCCCGGAATCAACCGAGTGAACCTTCTCTGAACTGCCTCCAAACCAAGTATATCCTTTCGTAAATATGGAAACCAAAACTGTACGCAAAACTGTTTGCTCTGCACTACTTGGCTGCTGCATTTGCCTGCACAGCAAAACTGGCCAACACTTCAAGAAAAGCAGCAAATTGTTTTTCGGACATGGTTAGGGTGTAAAATGTATTATATGAACGTAAGTTCATTCTCTTTTGAGTAAACTAAAGGCTGAGAAGAATCAAAGTTGAATTGTTTAGTTGGGGAATTTTGCAGACGGGGCAGGGCCAGTAATTTTAGGTGCAAGTCAAAAGCACTGAGCATTAACCCACTAACATTTCCTTCTCAAAATTACTTTGCATCTGTACGAGGTAGTGACATGTGTGATATTTTTAGTGCTTGCTCACAGAAGCATTTTTTTTAAATGTGTAACTTCTGAAACAGCGTAGCGTGCAAACTTTCACTGAGAAATCAAGCTCGGTTGGCTTGATATGTTGTACATCAAAGAGGTACGGTGGTGTGGTGGTTACGTTACTGAAATGTCTTTTACAAGTCTGGAAATAAACATCTGGTATTGCAAAGCTGTCTGATTGTCGTAAGAACCCAACTGGTTCATTCATGGCCTTTAAGGAAGGAAACCTGCCATTCTTATCCTGAGAACTCCCCTGCTCTTCTTCGAATAACGCCATGGGATCTTTCATGTCCACCTGACAGGGCGGACAGGGCCTCAGTTTAAGAATTTAAGAACATAAGAAATAGGAAATAGGAGTAGGCCATTTGGCCCCACGAGCCTGCTCCGCCATTCAATAAGATCATGGCTGATCTGATCATGGACTCAGCTCCACTTCCCTGCCCGTTTCCCTTAACCCTTCACTCCCTTATTGCTCAAAATTCTGTCAATTCCGCCTTAAATATATTCAATGAGCCTCGACAGCTCTCTGGGGCAGAGAATTCCATAGATTTACAACCCTCTGAGAGAAATTTCTCCTCATCTCAGTTTTAAATGGGCAGCTCCTTATTCTGAGACTATGTCTCCTAGGTTTAGTTTCCCCTATGAGTGGAAATATCCTCTCTGCATCCACCTTGTCGAGCCCCCTCATTATTTTTTATGTTTCGATAAGATCACCTCTCATTCTTCTGAACTCCAATGTGCATAGGCCCAACCTACTCAACCTATCTTCATAAGTCAACCCCCTCATCTCTGGAATCAATCGAGTGAACCTTTTCTGAACAGCCTCCAATGCAAGTATATCCTTCCTTAAATACAGAGACCAAAACTGTACGCAGTACTCCAGGTGTGGCCTCACCGATACCCTGTACAGTTGTAGCAGGACTTCTCTGTTTTTATACTCTATCCCCCTTACAATAAAGGCCAACATTCCATTTGCCTTCCTGGTTACTTGCTTTACCTGCATACTATCCTTTTGTGTTTCATGCTCAAGGACCCCCAGGTCCTTCTGTACTGCAGCACTTTGTAATTTGATGGAACGAATCAGAGGATGAACCACAGCACAGATATGATGAGAGGAAATGAGATACTCGCCACAAGCATCACTTTGCAGCAAGTTCGTACAATGGTCATTTCTTTCCCGCTTACATAATGCCAAAGGCTTTGGGGAATGGCCAAGGCAAAGACAAAATGACTTACTGAAATATTCAAGAACAGAGTTTCAGGTATAGATGACCTAGGCATCAAGAATAGATAAGATAGAAATTGTTCATCACTTGCCCTGTTTCCCCAACAGAAACCAAGGTGGTGCGGGGCGGGGTGGGGGGGGGGGGGGGAAGAGGAGGGGTGCAGCTGGGAGAAAATTGACCAAATTTGCAAGGTTACGTCCTGCGCTCCATGGGCGCCTGAAAAACACCTGCAGCCCCATCAGTCTCGGACAATTTTCAGGTATCTAGGGAGGCCAGGGAAAAACAATGCTAACGAGGGGGAGGGGCCTGCCGCCTGTTTGAGGACCCCTCAGGGAAGTTGGGCTGCCCTGAGTGGAGCCTGCACTGATGTCGGGTTTTGCCACCGTCGACACGGCCTGGCAAAAAAAGGGGTCTTCCATTTTGCCAGCACCAAATCTCTGCGCCATTGAGTTCCACTGTAGTGCCATGGGATCCGGCATGAACTGGGTGATGGCTCGGGAGGCAGTCTTCTGATCTTACTTGAAATTGGTGTTTCCCCGCCTCCCCCCCACCAGACCCCTACCCACTTGTTGCACAGTATGGTACCTACAATGCAGAACATCTTTGAAGTGATCAACCCAGGCAGTGCACCGAAGGTTCACGAGAGTGGGTTGAGAGGGCCGTCTTACGATGAGAGATTGTGTAAACATAGAAAATAGGTGCAGGAGTAGGCCATTCGGCCCTTCGAGCCTGCACCATCATTCAATAAGATCATGGCTGATCATGCAACTTTAGTACCCCATTCCTGCTTTCTCTCCATACCCCCTGATCCCTTTAGCCATAAGGGTCACATCTAACTCCCTTTTGAATATATCTAACGAACTGGCCTCAACAACTTCCTGTGGTAGAGAATTCCACAGGTTCACAATTCTCTGAGTGAAGAAGTTTCTCCTCATCTCGGTCCTAAATGGCTTACCCCCTATCCTTAGACTGTGACCTCTGGTTCTGGACTTCCCCAACATTGGGAACATTCTTCCTGAATCTAACCCATCCAAACCCGTCAGAATTGTATATGTTTCTATGAGATCTCCTCTCATTCTTCTAAATTCCAGTGAATATAAGCCCAATTGATCCAGTCTTTCTTGACATGTCAGTCCTGTCATCCCGGGAATCAGTTTGGTGAATCTTCGTTGCACTCCCTCAATAGCAAGAATGTCCTTCCTCAGATTAGGAGACCAAAACTGAACACAATATTCAAGGTGTGGCCTCACCAAGGCCCTGTACAACTGTAGTAAGACCTTCCTGCTCCTATACTCAAATCCTCTCGCTATGAAGGCCAACATGCCATTTGCCTTCTTCGCTGCCTGCTGTACCTGCATGCCAATTGATGTACCATGACACCCAGGTCTCGTTGCACCTCCCCTTTTTCCTAATCTGTCACCATGCAAATAATATTCTGCCTTCCTGTTTTTTCCACCAAAGTGGATAATCTCACATTTATCTACATTATACTGCATCTGCCATGCATTTGCCCACTCACCTAACCTGTCCAAGTCACCCTGCAGCCTCTTAGCATCCTCCTCACAGCTCACACCGCCACCCAGCTTAGTGTCATCTGCAAACTTGGAGATATTACACTCAATTCCTTTGTTTAAATCATTAATGTATATTGTAAATAGCTGGGGTCCCAGCACTGAACCTTGCGGTACCCCACTAGTCACTGCCTGCCATTCTGAAAAGGACCCGTTTATTCCTACTCTTTGCTTCCTGTCTGCCAACAGTTCTCTATCCACGTCAATACATTACCCCCAATACCATGTGCTTTAATTTTGCACACTAATCTCTTGTGTGGGACCTTGTCAAAAGCCTTTGAAAGTCTAAATACATCACATCCACTGGTTCTTCCTTGTCCACTCTATCAGTTACATGTTCAAAAAATTCTATTTGTCAAGCATGATTTCCCTTTCATAAATCTATGCTGACTTGGAACGCTCCTGTCACTGCTTTCCAAATGCGCTGCTATTTCATCCTTAATAAGTGATTCCAACATTTTCCCCACCACCGATGTCAGGCTAACCGGTCTATAATTCCCTGTGTTCTCTCTCCCTCCTTTTTTAAAAAGTAGGGTTCTATTAGCTACCCTCCAATCTATAGGAACTAATCCAGAGTCTATAGAATGTTGGAAAATGACCACCAGTGCATCCACTATTTCTAGGGCCACTTCCTTAATTACTCTGGGATGCAGACTATCAGGTCCTGGGGTGTAGAATGGGCCTATACGAGTTTAGAAGAATGAGAGGTGATTTCATTGAAAAATATAAGATTCTGAGGGCACTTGACAGGGTAGCTGCTGAGAGGTTGTTTCCCCCTGCCTGGGGGCACAGTCTCGGGATAAGGGGTTGGCCATTTAGGACTGAGATTAAGAGATATTTCCTCACTCAGAGGGTTGTGAATCTTTGGGATTCTCTATCCCAGATGGCTGTGGATGTTGAGTTGTTGTGTATATTCAAGGCTGAGAGCAATAGATTTTTGGACTCTAGAAAAATGGAGGGATAGGGGGATAGTCCAGGAAAGTGGAGTTGAGGTCGAAGATCAGCCATGCTGGATGGTGAAGCAGGCTCGAGGGGCCGAATGGCCTACTCCTGCTCCTCATTCTTATTTTTCTTTAAGCTCTGCATTTGGGTTGTATCACCTGTTCTGACACACGCTTATCCAGTTTCCCTTTTATTTTTTTTCTTGTGGGTATTCGTACAGTTCAGCATGGCAACGTGCAACAGTTGCCACTGGATGCTCTTCCGGTGCATCGTCAAAGATAGCGGATGGTCGATGTTTGCCTATGGTGATGAAAGAGGTGAGCTTTGGTGCTCATCTCAAGTGGTAAAGTTGTAGCGGTAAAGTGAAGAGCTTTGTTCTAGGAGCTGTGGTGCAGGTGAATATTGGTACAGGTGAGGGCAGTGTTGGGAGGCACGTGACTATTGGCAGGATCAAAGGGTTACCCTCGGTGCTTGGATGGATTGTGCTGGTAAGGACAAGGTTGGTGTTCACTAAAGTATAATTGGTAGGGATTGGGGCAGAGAATTGAATGGTGTACAATTGTCTGCATGGCAATAGGCAAGGATAAGAGCCTCATCTAAGTAAGGTTGGTAAGGATTGGAGTAGGGAGTTGGACGACATGAGAGTATTGGTAAGAGGGAAAGGCATCACAGTCCTCGTCCTTCTATAATGTATCGATGATCCTTTAGTTGGTTCCTTCTATTGTTCTGTACGGTTTTAGTTATCTGTGGCCTACACGATGGAAATCATTTAGTTTGTCCTCTCCAGCCTATTACAGCTGTAACTGCAAACAAAACAACAAAAAAAAACTGGTGTTAAAAGAAATGACTTTTAAAACATTCGCTCATTCTCCTGGCCTCATCCGCCTGTCGGATGAGACGTTAAACCGAGGCTCCCGTCTCCTCTCTCTCTCTCGAGTGGGCGTAAACGATCCTGCGCCACTATTTTGAAGAAGAGCAGGGGGAGTTATCCTCGGTGTCCCTCAATCAAACATAACAAAAACAGATTATCTGGTCATTATCACGTTGCTGTTGTGGGAGCTTGCTGTGCGCAAATTGGCCACTGTGTGTTTCTTACATTACAACAGTGACTACATTCCAAAAGTACTTCATTGGCTGTAAAGCGCTTTGAGATGTCCGGTGGTTGTGAAAGGCGCTATATGAATGCAAGTCTTTCTTTTCTTTCTTCGCTTTTCGTGCTCACCCGGGTGGAGGATTTGAGTGTTGGAAAACGGAGCACCTCAGGTGAGATACCCAGTGCTTAGAAGTGCTGTAAAAATTCCACTACCCCATTTACCTGTGCTCCAAAATCGGAAACCCACACCCTGTGTGATACTCGCCTGTATCTTACACCAGATATTTCCAAAATTAATTTTCCTGGCGATAAAAAATAATAAAATATGCAATAAAGTTACCGTGCAGTTTATGCTAATAGGATTATTGTAGAGATGCACACTGAGGTAAACAAAAGAAAGAGGTGGCGGTTATACAGCACCTTTCAAGATCACAAGAACGCAAGGGGGCCAAAATTGCTTTCTCTCCTTAAGGCCTGTTACCATCGCAAATCGGCGGCCATGCAGCGGAGTGGAGTGGCCAGCGACTTTTCGTGGAATCGCCGCTGATAGTCCAATTGCCCTCCCGAGTTTTCCCGGCGGTGCCCTGATCTCCGCCCCCCCCTCCCCCACCCCCGCCCCACCGCTCCGCTGTTGCCGATCCGTGCACACAGCCGATCTCACCTGAGGGTAACATTCCCCTCTGAAAATCTTGGCCAACTGCCATGTCGGGACGACAAGCATGGTTCGGCTGGGCCGCCAACAGGCAGCCTGGGCACCCACTTTCAGGCTGCTGGTCCGGCCAAAACCTTCCCCGATGACTCAGTTTTAAAATCGCGGAGGCTCTCCCCTCGAGCTTGCTCCGCCATTCAATAAGATCACGGCTGATCCGATCATGGACTCAGCTCCACTTCCCCGCCCGCCCCCCCATAACCCTTTATCCCCTTATCGTTTAAGAAACTGTCGATATCTGTCTTAAATTTATTTAATGTCCCAGCTTCCACAGCTCTCTGGGGCAGAGAAATCCACAGATTTATTACCCTCTGAGATGAGAAATTTCTCCTCATCTCCGTTTTAAATGGGCGGCCCCTTATTCTGAAACTATGCCCCCTAGTTCTAGATTTCCCCACGAGGGGAAACATCCTCTCTGTATCTACCCTGTCAAGCCCCCTCATAATCTTATAGGTTTCATTAAGATCACCTCTCAACTCTTATAATCACCAATGAGTATAGGCCCAACCTGCTCAATCTTTCTTCATAAGATCTCAGGATGTCCCAAAGCGCTTTTGAAGTGTAGTCGCTGTTGTAATGAACGAAATGCAGCATATTTGCACACAGCAAGCTCCCACTAACAGCAATGTTTTAGCGATATATGTTAAGGGATACCAGGAAACCTCCCCTGATATTCTTCGAAATAGTGGCCATGGGATCTTTTACCTCCACCTGAGATGGGTGCCTCAGTTTAACGTCTCATCCGAAAGACTGCACCTCCGACAGTGCAGCACTCCCTCAGCACTGCACTGGGAGTGTCAGCCTGGATTTTGTGCTCAAGTCTCTGGAATGGGACATGAACCCACAACCTCCTTGCTCAAGAGTGAGACTGACTGACCCAAGGCTTACACTGTGATACATGTTGCACATCTGGGGATGTTATGGTGTTGGAGGTGTGTGTGGGGGGGTGGGGGGGGGGGGGGGGGGTGGGAAGAGGCGGAAAGGGTTCGGATAATTTGACAATGCGATCGGGCGTCATCAAGGATCTTACAAAAGAGGCAACGGACCTTGTAGGGTTTGGGCAATGTCCTTTTGTGGAGGGTGTGGTTAGTTTTGTGGCCTTTTTCTGACTTTGTTGGAATGGCCTAGGTTCTGTGGATGTTCAGGAATGGGTGCCAAGCTACCTGCATCTGACATCTAACATCTTTGAGTGAGATTGCCAAATCAAAGGCTCTGGGAAAGACAGTCCAAGCACGTTTTACATAGGAACATCGAAAATAGTTGCAGGAGTAGGCCATTCGGCCCTTCGAGCCTGCACCACCATTCAATAAGATCATGGCTGATCATTCACCTCAGTACCCCTTTCCTGCTTTCTCTCCATACCCCTTGATCCCTTTAGCCATAAGGGCCATATCTAACTCCCTCTTGAATATATCCAATGAACTGGCATCAACAACTCTCTGCGGCAGGGAATTCCACAGGTTAACAACTCTCTGAGTGAAGAAGTTTCTCCTCATCTCAGTCCTAAATGGCTTACCCCTTATCCTAAGACTATGTCCCCTGGTTCTGGACTTCCCCAACATCGGAAACATTCTTCCTGCATCTAACCTGTCCTGTCCCATCAGAATGTTATATGTTTCTATGAGATCCCCTCTCATCCTTCTAAACTCCAGTGTATCCAGTCTCTCCTCATATGTCAGTCCTGCCATCCCACGAATCAGTCTGGTGAACCTTCGCTGCACTCCCTCAATAGCAAGAACGCACTTCCTCAGATTAGGAGGCATACACCTCAGCAGGCATAGATGGGTTAGAACCGAGCACAGGTGCCAGAGGTGAAAGTTCAGTGTCTAACCCGGTCTGGTACCGAGTCCCTATCCAGGTTGGTTTCCTACCAATTCTTATAACACATTCGAAAGCATTATCATAGCTGAAAATTGCTCAGTGTTGGCGAAAGAACATGCATTTCTATAGCACCTTTGACCAACACAGGACACCCCCAAGTGCTTTACTGCCAATTTTGAAGCATAGTACCTGTTGTAATGTTGGGAAGAGCAGCAGCCAATTTGAGCACAGCAAGCTCCCACAAACGCCTGCTGTGCTTGACTGAGCCAGGTCTTGGTCCAGTGGCAAGGGTTAACCCTGGCAAGGGAGACCTGCTCTGCTGCACGGACCTGGTGCGCACACAGATCGCAGTGTGGGCTGGCCCGTGCTGCCCCTGGGCCCTCGGCTTTTCTGGGCCTCATACCCTCATTCGCCGCACTTCCGCCACAATGTTCCTGGCACTTGGCATGGGCCACATTCAGCAAAAGCTATTAAAATAGGAATAAATGAAGATAAACTATATTGGAATTTACAATTAGATTTTATAGCCCCGACCTGTGGTGGTGTTCTTACTGAATGGTGGAGCAGGCTCAAGGGGCTGTATGGCCTACTCTTGCTCCTATTTCTTATGTTCTTATGTTAGTTGAGGGATAAATATTGGCCAGGACATTGGGGAGAGCTGCCCTGGTCTTCTTCAAATGTATGACAATGGATATAGATTGCCTTCCAATCTACAATTTAATTGTTGTGTATCTGTAAAGCACGCACTCCCATGTTCCCCCACCAGGGAGTGCATCCCCTGAAGTCCCAAGGGATCCCAGCATCCCTTGGGAGCACTGTATATAAGCCGGCCTGTTCCTAACTCTGGAGTGTCTTAATAAAGACCGAGGTCACTGTTACTTTAACCTCCCTGTGTGCAGTCTCATCTGTGTTAGGAACACAATAACTGGCGACGAGTATACGAATCCAACGCAAAGATGCAGCAAACTGTGGGCATCCTGGAGAAGTTCTTGGAGGGTGAGGACTGGGAAGCCTATGTCGAATGGCTAGACCAGTACTTTGTAGCCAACGAGCTGGATGGAGAAGAAAGCACTGCAAAAAGGAGAGCAGTCCTCCTCACGGTCTGCAGGGCACCAACCTACAGCCTCATGAGGAATCTTCTGGCTCCTGGTGAAACCCACAGATAAGTCATATGAGAAGCTGTGTACACTGGTTCGGGAGCATCTTAACCCGAAAGAGAGCGTGCTGATGGTGAGGTATCGGTTCTACATGTGCCAGTAATCTGAAGGCCAGGAAGTGGTGAGCTATGTCGCCGAGCTAAGGCGCCTTGCAGGACAATGTGAGTTTGATGGCTACCTGGAGCGAAAGCTCAGAGACTTTTTTGTACTGGGCATTGGCCATGAGACCATCCTACGAAAACTTTTGACTGTAGAGACACCAACCCTCAGTAAGGCCATTGCAATAGCACAGGCATTTATTTCCACCAGTGATAACACCAAACAAATCTCTCAGCACACAAGTGCTAGCAATGTTCATAAATTAACTGGAACTGTGTTTGCGAGCATAAATGTACAGGGCAGAAACCACGAGTCTGCAACAGCCAGCAGGCCTCAGGTGACCCAGATGACTCAGAGTCCGCAACAAAGGATTCACACATTGTTAGCGTTGTGGAGGCTTCCATTCAGCCTATTCATGCCACTTCAAAGGATATGTTTGCAAGAGCTGTGGAACAATGGGGCACCTCCAACAAGCTTGCAGATGAGCTGTAAGCTCTGCAAAACCTGCTAACCACCACGTGGCAGAGGAAGATCGATCCATGGTGGATCAAAGCAATTTCGAGCCTCAGAGAGAGGAGGCAGATGCTGAAGTACACGGTGTGCACACATTTTCGACAAAATGTCCACCTATAATGCTAAATGTAAAATTTGAATGGCTTACCCATAGCCATGGAACTGGACACTGGCGCTAGATAATCCATCATGAGTAAAAAGATGTTTGAGAGATGTTTGGTGCAACAAGGCATTCAGACCAGCCCTGAGCCCCATCCACACGAAACTGAGAACGTACACCAAAGAGCTTATCACTGTCCTGGGCAGCGCCATGGTCAAGGTCACCTATGAGGGCACGGTGCATGAACTGCCACTCTGGATTGTCCCGGGCGATGGCCCCACACTGCTTGGAAGGAGCTGGCTGGGCAAAATCCGCTGGAACTGGGATGACATCCGAGCGCTATCACATGTCGATGAGGCCTCATGTACCCAGGTTGTTAACAAATGTCCTTCCCTTTTTGAGCCAGGCGTTGGAAACTTTTCCGGGGCAAAGGTGTGGATCCACTTGGTCCCAGAGGCATGACCCATTCACCACAAGGCGCGAGCGGTACCTCACATGATGAGGAAGATAGTGGAAATCGAGCTGGACAGGCTGCAACGCGAGGGCATCATCTGGAATTCAGCAACTGGGCCAGGATTTGCGGCAATTATGAAGTAGCTATTAATCGTTTCTCGCCACAGGACCAATAACCGCTACCGAAGGCAGACGACCTTTTTGCGACGCTGGCAGGAGGCAAGACGTTCACCAAGCTCGACCTGACTTCGAACTACATGACGCAGGAGCTGGAGGAGTCTTCAAAGAGCCTCACCTGCATCAACACGCACAAGAGACTGTTCATCGACAACAGATGCCCGTTTCGAATTTGGTTGGCTGCAGCAATCTTCCAGAGAAACATGGAGAACCTACTCAAGTCGGTACCACGCACGGTGGTTTTTCTGGACGACATATTGGTCACGGGTCGGGACACCATCGAGCACCTACAAAACCTGGAGGAGGTCCTCCAGCGACTGGATCGCATTGGGCTGCGGTTGAAGAGGTTGAAATGCGTCTTCATGGGAACAGAAGTGGAGTTTTTGGGGAGAAAGATCGCGGCAGATGGCATTCGGCCCACAGACACCAAGACAGAGGCTTTCAGGAATGCGCCCAGGCCACAGAATGTCATGGAGCTGCGGTCGTTCCTGGGACTCCTCAACTATTTTGGTAACTTCCTACCGGGGTTAACCACCCTCTTAGAGCACCTACATGTGTTATTGCGTAAAGGTGAGAACTGGGTATGGGGAAAAAAATCAAGTAATTGCTTTTGAGAAAGCCAGAAACATTTTATGCTCCAACAAGCTGCTTGTATTGTATAACCCGTGTAAAAGACTTGTGCTAGCATGTGATGCGTCGTCGTACGGGGTCGGGTGTGTATTACAACAAGCGGGGAAGTTGCAACCTGTCGCCTATGCCTCCAGGAGCTTGTCTAAGGCCGAAAGGGCCTACAGCATGATTGCGAAAGAGGCATTAGCGTGTGTGAACGGGGTAAAGAAAATACATCAGTACCTGTTTGGCCTCAAATTTGAGCTGGAAACCAATCACAAGCCCCTCATATCTCTGTTCGCTGAAAACAAGGGGATAAATACTAATGCCTCAGCCCGCATACAAAGGTGGGCACTCGTGCTATCAGTGTATAACTATACCATCTGCCACAGGCCAGGCACCGAGAACTGTGCGGATGCTCTCAGTCGGCTACCATTGCCCACCACGGGGGTGGAAATGGCGCAGCCTGCAAACTTGTTGATGGTGGCGCAGCCCGCAGATTTGTTGATGGTCATAGAAGCATTTGAAAATGATAAATCACCTGTCACAGCCCGCCACATTAGGACTTGGACCAGCCAAGATCCCCGTTGAAATACAAGAGCCAATCAAGCCATTCCAGCGGTGAAAGGACGAGCTGTCCATTCAGGTAGATTGCCTGTTGTGGGGTAACCGCGTAGTCCTACCCAAAAAGGGCAGGGAGACGTTCATCTTGGATCTGGCAAATGCATGGCACATGAAGTATAATGTGGATAAATGTGAGGTTATCCACTTTGGTGGTAAAAACAGAGAGACAGACTATTATCTGAATGGTGACAGATTAGGAAAAGGGGAGGTGCAATGAGACCTGGGTGTCATGGTACATCAATCATTGAAGGTTGGCATGCAGGTACAGCAGGCGGTTAAGAAAGCAAATGGCATGTTGGCCTTCATAGCGAGGGGATTTGAGTACAGGGGCAGGGATGTGTTACTACAGTTATACAGGGTCTTGGTGAGGCCACACCTGGAGTATTGTGTACAGTTTTGGTCTCCTAACTTGAGGAAGGACATTCTTGCAATTGAGGGAGTGCAGCGAAGGTTCACCAGACTGATTCCCGGGATGGCGGGACTGACATGTCAAGAAAAACTGGATCAACTGGACTTGTAGTCACTGGAGTTCAGAAGAATGAGAGGGGATCTTATAGAAACATTTAAAATTCTGACGGGTTTAGACAGGTTAGATGCAGGAAGAATGTTCCCAATGTTGGGGAAGTCCAGAACCAGGGGTCACAGTCTAAGGATAAGGGGTAAGCCATTTAGGACCAAGATGAGGAGAAACTTCTTCACCTAGAGAGTGGTGAACCTGTGGAATTCTCTACCACAGAAAGTTGTTGAGGCCAATTCACTAAATATATTCAAAAAGGAGTGAGATGTAGTCCTTACTACTCGGGGGATCAAGGGTTATGGCGAGAAAGCAGGAATGGGGTACTGAAGTTGCATGTTCAGCCATGAACTCATTGAATGGCGGTGCAGGCTCGAAGGGCCAAATGCCCTACTCCTGCACCTATTTTCTATGTTTCTATGTTTCTATCTCCACAGCACGCACCCGGGTATAGTAATGATGAAAGCGATAGCCAGATCCCACGTGTGGTGGCCCAGTATGGCCTCTTTCTGTACTATTCTATGATTCCGTGGTTTGTTTTCTTTGCCTCTCTGGTAAGGTCCTTGCTTATTGTGCTCCTTTCAAGGCTTAAGAGTGGTTTGCCGAGGTTAGTGAGATTTGAATTGGAAGAGGATAGAAGTGAGCCCAAATAGTCAGGAGAGCATCTGAGTGGAAGAGTAACAGGAATGGTCTTCAATCCTTTCTTACACCCCTCGGGGACTCTGCTCATCAACACTCTGCCGATTCTCTCGCCATTGGCTGCACCCGGTTGTGGAGCCAGATCTAATAGAGGAGGAACTGTGCCGCACGAGACATTCCTTGCCAATTATCAGTCAATTTACTGACGTGGATGGAAGGTCGCAGGTTATATGATGTTACAAGTCCATCGGAACCTACTGGACTTATCTCCATATCCTCCCCCCTCCCCTCCCCGGAGTTGGACCATGGAAATACAGCCAATAATTCTCAAAGAACATCCAGTTGTCTGACTTAGAATGTCAAAAATGCTGGTGTTGTTCATCTGTTTCAGGGGATTCTGCAAATAGTGGAACTGATGATCACAGAGGTGAGAAGGCATGGTTAGGATTAGGGTTTGAGGAAAGGTCTAGTCTCGGAGACCAGCAGATCAATGATGCAGAGAGGCTGAATGCTGAGTTTATAGTCATTAAACACACTTATTTAAGGAGGGATATACTTGCATTGGAGGCAGTTCAGAGAGGTTCCCTAGGTTGATTCCTGGGATGAGGAGGTTGTCTTATGAAGAAAGGTTGAGCAGGTTGGGGTTTAGAAGAATGAGAGGTGATCTTATCGAAACATATAAGGTTCTTGGAAGGCTTGACAGGGTAGATGCTGAGAGGCTGTTACCCCTGGCTAGAGAATCTAGAACTTGGGGGCATAGGATGGAGATGAGGAGAAATTTCTTCACACAGAGAGTGGTGAATCTTTGGAATTCTCTGCCCCATAGGGCTGTGGATGATCAGTCGTTGAGTATATTCAGGGCTGAGATAGATAGATTTTTGGACTCTAGGGGAATCAAGGGATATGGGAATCGGGTGGGAAAGTGTTGTTGAGGTAGAAGATCAGCCATGATCTCATTGAATGGCGGAGCAGGCTCGAGGGGCCACATGGCCTACTCCTGCTCCTATTTATTATTATGTTCTTAAGTTTCAAACAGCAGGAACATCAAAATGAACATTAAGTGGAAAATGGAAGGAGGACAAGTCATTCATGAAACTTGGATTTCAATCCATGACCAGAGAGAGGAAATAGGGTACTGTAGAATGAAATGTACAGAATCAAAGAGATGCCACATATCACATGACAAACTAAGGAGCAGCAGGAGATGGATTAGGTATAATTCTGGGTGTTTCAAAGGTTGCGGTGGATTTCAAATCTGTCATTGGCCAAGTAAGTTACACATTACAGGAAAGGTGTGATTGCATTGGAGAGTTACAAGGATGTTGCCTGGACTAAAGAATTTTAGCAATGAGAAAAGATTGGATAGGCTGGGGTTATTTTCTTTGGAACAGAGGAGGCTGAAGGGATATTTAATTGAGGTGCATAAAATTATGAGGGGCCTAGATAGAGTGGATAGGAAGGACCTGTTTCCCTTAGCAAAAGGATCAACAACCAGGGGACATGGATTGAAAGTAATTGGTAGAAGGTTAAAGGGACATTAGGGGAAATGTCTTTACCCAGAGGGTTGTGGGGGTCTGGAACTCACTGCCTGAAAGTGCGGTAGAGGCAGAAACCCTCACCACATTTAAAAAGTACTTGGATGTGCACGTGAAGTGCCGCAACCTACAGGGCTACGGAACAAGAGCTGGAGAGTGGGTTTAGGTTGGATAGCTCTTGGTCAGCCGGCGCGGACACATTGGGCCGAAATGGCTTCCTTCCCTGCTGTAAATTTGTTTGATTCTGTGATAAATTCCATTCCACCGGTTCAGTTAGTCAAAGAACGAGAGAGATTTGCGTTACATGCACCAGAGTGCACTGTGCTTACAATCTGAGGATGGGGGTGGGGAGAAGGGGTTCGAAGCACCTACCTGTACTCCTGTCGACGGGGCATTCGCATGTAAGGGTCACACGGATTAGCGACCACTCCAGGATAGTGACAGTATCGGCTGTCGACCTTATGGGAAGGGAAACCAGACAATTGGCTTACTTGTGCTGAGAAGGAAAGAAGATCAGATACAAGACTTAAAACTCATAGGAAACATTCGGCCTCTCGCGCCTGCATATGAACTCCTTTGACCCGTCTTGGTTCCGCAAGCCTCAGTACCCTTACTCAGCAAGTTGCTGATATCCTGCTTTTTGGATTTAGCCGTGGATCAGAGGGTAGCACTCTCGCCTCGAAGTCAGAAGGTCTATTGAATTATAGTGGCCTCGCCTCTCAGTCACAAGGTTCGAACCCACTTCCAGAGGCGTGAGGGCAAAATCCAGGCTGGCACTTCTAGTACAGTACTGAGGGAGTGCTGCACTGTCGTTAAAGCAGGGAAACCTTGCTACAGTTATACAGGGTATTGGTGAGGCCACACCTGGAATACTGCGTGCAGTGTTGGTTTCTATATTTACAAAAGGATATACTTGCTTTGGAGGCAGTTGAGAGAAGGTTCACTCGGTTGATTCCGGGGATGAGGGGGTTGACTTATGAGGAAAGGTTGAGTAGGTTGGGCCTCTACTCATTGGAATTCAGAAAAATGAGAGGAGATCTTATCAAAACGTATAAGATTATGAGGGAGCTTGACAAGGTGGATGCAGAGAGGATGTTTCCAGTGATGGGGGAGACTAGAACTATGGGTCATAATCTTAGAATAAGGGGTTGCCCATTTAAAACTGAGATGAGGAGGAATTTCTTCTCTCTGAGGGTTGTAAATCTGTGGAATTCACTGCCTCAGAGAGTTGTGGAAGCTGGGTCATTGAATATATTTAAGACAGAGCTGGACAGTTTCTTAACTGATAAGGGATTAAAGGGTTATGGGGAGCGGGGCAGGGAAGTGGACCGAGTCCATGATCGGAGCAACCATGATCGTATTAAATGGCGGAGCAGGCTCGACGGGCCGTATGGCCTATGTCTGCTCCTTATATTCTTACGTTAAACTTAGAATAATGCCATGGGATATTTTATGTCCAGCTGAGAGAGCAGATGGAGCCCTGGGTTAATGTATTAACTGAAAAACGGCATCTCCGACAGTGCAGCTCTCCCTCGGTATTGCACTGGGAGTATCTGCCTGTATTACGTGTTCAAATCTCTGGAGTGCGGCTCGAACCTTCTGACTCAGGGGCAGGACCACTGTAATTCAATAGACCCTCTTCTGCTACCCACGGTACTTGCAGTGCTGATGTATAGTGAATGATAAGTAGGGCCCCAAAAGGTGGGTTATCTATTTCCCCTGTTCTCCTCACTTAGTCCTTGTGTGGTTCATTCACTACTTGAAAGACTACAGAACACTAACCTGCAGGGAAGATCGTACACTGTTCCAGTTTCTTGCTAATGCCTCCTTCAGGTAGCCGGGGCTCTGATTTAGTTTTCTTATAATAACCATTTGTGTTGGGGATATTTGGAGCTTTGTGAGGGAAAGGGGAGAATGAGGATAGTTCAGATTGATGGGTAAATAAAGCGTACAAAATACACAGGGTTCAGATCAGAAAACAATTAAATGCAACAATTTTTGATGTGTTAACAAGGTGGTGTCGTAGTTATGTTACTGGACTAGTAATCCAGAGGCAGTGTGTGTGTGTATTAAATAACGGATCAAGTCACAGGGTGTGTATTATACAATGGACCAGGTCACAGGAGAAGACAGTTGTTGTTTACCTGTAAATGTGTGTATTGACCTGTGAACCTGTGATTTGACCTGTGAACGGGTGTATTAACCTGTGCACATACAGAGGCTGAACTCCAGGACATAGTCGACGTATTTAGAGGCGTAAGAAACATAGAAACATAGAAACATAGAAACATAGAAAATAGGTGCAGGAGCAGGCCATTCAGCCCTTCTAGACTGCACTGCCATTCAATGAGTTCATGGCTGAACATGCAACTTCAGTACCCCATTCCTGCTTTCTCACCATACCCCTTGATCCCCTTAGTAGTAAGGACTACATCTAACTCCTTTTTGAATATATTTAGTGAATTGGCCTCAACAATTTTCTGTGGTAGAGAATTCCACAGGTTCACCACTCTCTGGGTGAAGAAGTTTCTCCTCATCTCGGTCCTAAATGGCTTACCCATTATCCTTAGACTGTGACCCCTGGTTCTGGACTTCCCAACATTGGGAACATTCTTCCTGCATCCAACCTGTCTAAACCCATCAGAATTTTAAACGTTTCTATGAGGTCCCCTCTCATTCTTCTGAACTCCAGTGAATACAAGCCCAGTTGATCCAGTCTTTCTTGATAGGTCAGTCCCGCCATCCTGGGAATCAGTCTGGTGAACCTTCGCTGCACTCCCTCAATAGCAAGAATGTCCTTCCTCAGGTTAGGAGACCAAAACTGCACACAATACTCCAGGTGTGGCCTCACCAATGCCCTGTACAACTGTAGCAACACCTCCCTGCCCCTGTACTCAAATCCCCTCGCTATGAAGGCCAACATGCCATTTGCTTTCTTAACCGCCTGCTGTACCTGCATGCCAACCTTCAATAACTGATGTACCATGACACCCAGGTCTCGTTGCACCTCCCCTTTTCCTAATCTGTCACCATTCAGATAATAGTCTGTCTCTCTGTTTTTACCACCAAAGTGGATAACCTCACATTTATCCACATTATACTTCATCTGCCATGCATTTGCCCACTCACCTAACATAGAAACATAGAAACATAGAAAATAGGTACAGGAGTAGGCCATTCGGCCCTTCTAGCCTGCACCGCCATTCAATGAGTTCATGGCTGAACATGCAACTTCAGTACCCCATTCCTGCTTTCTCACCATACCCCTTGATTCCCCTAGTAGTAAGGACTTCATCCAACTCCTTTTTGAATATATTTAGTGAAATGAATATATTTAGTGAAATCTATCCAAGTCGCTCTGCAGCCTCATAGCATCCTCCTCACAGCTCACACTGCCACCTAATTTAGTGTCATCCGCAAATTTGGAGATACTACATTTAATTCGCTCGTCTAAATCATTAATGTACAGTGTAAACAGCTGGGGCCCCAGCACAGAACCTTGCGGTACCCCACTAGTCACCGCCTGCCATTCTGAAAAGTACCCATTTACTCCTACTCTTTGCTTCCTGTCTGACAACCAGTTCTCAATCCATGTCAGCACACTACCCCCAATCCCATGTGCTTTAACTTTGCACATTAATCTCTTGTGTGGGACCTTGTCGAAAGCCTTTTGAAAGTCCAAATATACCACATCAACTGGTTCTCCCTTGTCCACTCTACTGGAAACATCCTCAAAAAATTCTAGAAGATTTGTCAAGCATGATTTCCCTTTCACAAATCCATGTTGACTTGGGCCTATCATGTCACCTCTTTCCAAAAGTTTCTATAGATATGTAAAGAGAAAAAGGTTAGTAAAAACAAACATAGGTCCCTTGCAGTCAGAATCAGGGGAAGTCATAACGGGGAACAAAGAAATGGCGGACCAATTAAACAAGTACTTTGGTTCGGTATTCTCTAAGGAGGACATTAGCAACCTTCCGGATATAAGAGGGGTCAGAGGGTCTAGTAAGGAGGAGGAACTGAGGGAAATCCTTATTAGTCAGGAAATTGTGTTGGGGAAATTAATGGGATTGAAGGCCGATAAATCCCCAGGGCCTGATGGACTGCATCCCAGAGTACTTAAGGAGGTGGCCTTGGAAATAGCGGATGCATTGACAGTCATTTTCCAACATTCCATTGACTCTGGATCAGTTCCTATCGAGTGGAGGGAAGCCAATGTAACCCCACTTTTTAAAAAGGAAGCATAGGCCTCGCGCTAAACATCCGTTAGACAAAGGTCCTCCACCAACCTATCCTCGCCGCACAGCACTGCCCCCCAGTCATCAAGATTCACGACGCGGCCCTGGACAATGTGGACCACTTCCCATACCTCGGGAAGCTTTTATCAACAAGAGCAGGCATTGACGACAAGATTCAACACCGCCTCCAGTGCGCCAGTGCAGCCTTCGGCTGCCTGAGGAAAAGAGTGTTTGAAGACCAGGCCCTCAAAACTGCCACCAAGCTCATCATCTACAAGGCTGTATTAATACCCTCCCTCCTGTATGGCTAAGAAACATGGATCATGTACAGTAGACACCTCAAGTCACTGGAGAAATACCACCAATGATGCCTCCGCAAGATCCTACAAACCCCCTGGGAGGACATACGCATCAACATTAGCGTCCTCGACCAGACCAACATAGAAACATAGAAAATAGGTGCAGGAGTAGGCCATTCGGCTCTTCGAGCCTGCACCACTATTCAATAAGATCATGGCTGATCATTCACCTCAGTACCCCTTTCCTGTTTTCTCTCCATACCCCTTGATCCCTTTAGCCGTAAGGGCCATAACTAACTCCCTCTTGAATATATCCAATGAACTGGCATCAATAACTCTCTGCGGTACAGTATTCCACAAGTTAACAACTCTCTGAGTGAAGACGTTTCTCCTCATCTCAGTCCCAAATGGCTTACCCCTTATCCTTAGACTCTGTCCCCTGGTTTTGGACTTCCCCAACATCGGAAACATTCTTCCTACATCTAACCTGTCTAGACCTGTCAGAATTTTCTATGTTTCTATGAGACCCCCTCTCATCCTTCCAAACTCCAGTGTATAAAGGCCCAGTTGATCCAGTCTCTTCTCATATATCAGTCCTGCCATCCCGGGAATCAGTCTGGTGAACCTTCGCTGCACTCCCTCAATAGCAAGAACGTCCTTCCTCAGATTAGGAGACCAAAACTGAACACAATATTCCAGGTGAGGCCTCACTAAGGCCCTGTACAACTGCAGTAAGACCTCCCTGCTCCTATATTCAAATCCCCTAGCTATGAAGGCCAACATACCATTTGCCTTCTTCACCGGCTGCATGTCAACTTTCAATGACTGATGTACCATGACAGCCAGGTCTCGTTGCACCTTCCTTTTTCCTAATCTGCCGCCATTCAGATAATATTCTGCCTTTGTGTTTTTGCCCCCAAAGTGGATAACCTCACATTTACCCACATTATACTGCATCTGCCATGCATTTGCCGACTCACCTAACCTATCCAAGTCACCCTACAGCCTCTTAGTATCCTCCTCGCAGCTCACACCGCCACCCAGTTTAGTGTCATCTGCAAACTTGGAGATATTACACTCAATTCCATCATCTAAATCATTAATGTATATTGTAAATAGCTGGAATCCCAGCACTGAGCCCTGCGGTACCCCACAAGTCACTGCCTGCCATTCTGAAAAGGACCCGTTTATCCCGACTCTCTGCTTCCTGTCTGCCAACCAGTTCTCTATCCATGTCAATACGTTACCCCCAATACCATGTGCTTTAATTTTGCACATTAATCTATTGTGTGGGACCTTGTCAAAAGCCACTGGTTCTCCCTTGTCCACTCTACTGGTTACATCTTCAAAAAATTCTAGAAGATTTGTCAAGCATGATTTCCCTTTCATAAATCCGTGCTGACTTGGACCGATCCTGTGACTGCTTTCCAAATGCGCAACTATTTCATCTTTAATAATTGATTCCAATATTTTCCCCACTACTGATGTCAGGCTCACCGGTCTATAATTACCCGTTTTCTCTCTCCATCCTTTTATAAAAAGTGGTGTTGCATTAGCTACCCTCCAGTCATAGGAACTGATCCAGAGTCGATAGACTGTTGGAAAATGATCACCAATGCATCCACTATTTCTAAGGCCACTTCCTTAAGTACTCTGGGATGCAGACTATCAGGCCCCAGCGATTTATCGGCCTTCAATCCCATCAATTTCCCTAAGACAATTTCTCGCCTAATAAGGATTTCCTTCAGTTCCTCCTTTTCACTAGACCCTTGGTCCACTAGTATTTCCATAAGGTTATTTGTGTCTTCCTTCGTGAAGATAGAACCAAAGTATTTGTTCAACTGTTCTGCCATTTCTCTTTTCCCCATTATAAATTCACTTGAATCTGACTGAAAGGAACCTACGTTTGTTTTCACTAATCTTTTTCTCTTCACATATCTATAGAAGCTTTTGCAGTCAGTTTTTATGTTCCCAGCAAGCTTCCTCTCATATTCTATTTTCTCCCTCCCAATTAAACCCTTTGTCCTCCTCTGCTGAACTCTAAATTTCTCCCAGTCCTCAGTTTTGCTGCTTTTTCTGGCCAATTTATATGCCCCTTCCTTGGATTTAACACTATCCTTAATTTCCCTTGTTAACCACAGTTGAGCCACCTTCCCTGTTTATTTTTACTCCAGACAGGGATGTACAATTGCTGAAGTTCATCCTTGTGATCTTTAAATGTTTGCCATTGCCTATCCACCGTCAACCCTTTAAGTATCATTTGCCAGTCTATTCTAGCCAATTCACGCCTCAAACCATCGAAGTTACCTTTCCTTAAGTTCAGGACCCTAGTTTCTGAATTAACTGTGTCACTCTCCAGCTTAATAAAGAATTCGACCATGTTATGGTCACTCTTCCCCAAGGGGCCTCGCACAACAAGATTGCTAATTAATCCTTTCTCATTATACATCACCCAGTCTAGGATGGCCAGCTCTCTCGTTGGTTCCTCGACATATTGGTCTAGAAAACCATCCCTAATACACTCCAGGAAATCCTCCTCCACCATATTGCTACCAATTTGGTTAGCCCAATCTATATGTAGATTAAAGTCGCCCATGATAACTGATGAACCTTTATTGCATGCATCCCTAATTTCTTGTTTGATGCTATCCCCAACCTCACTACTACTGTTTGGTGGTCTGTACACAATTCCCACTAGCGTTTTCTGCCCTTTTGTATTCTGCAGCTCCACCCATACCGATTCCACATCATCCAAGCTAATGTCCTTCCTTACTATTGCATTAAATTTCCTCTTTAACCAGCAACGCCACTCACCTCCTTTTCCTTTCTGTCTTTCCTTCCTGAATGTTGAATACCCCTGGATGTTGAGTTCCCAGCCTTGGTCACCCTGGAGCCATGTCTCCATGATGCCAATTATATCATATTCATTAATTGCTGCCTGAGAAGTTAATTCGTCCACCTTATTACGAATACTCCTCGAATTGAGGCACAGAGCCTTCAGGCTTGTCTTTTTAACACACGTTGCCCCTTTAGAATTTTGCTGTAATGTAGCCCTTTCTGATTTTTGCCTTGGGTTTCCCTGCCCTCCACTTTTACTTTTCTTCTTTCTATCTTTTGCTTCTGCCCCCATTCTACTTCCCTCCATCTCCCTGCATAGGTTCCCATCCCCCTGCCATATTAGTTTAACCCCTCCCCAACAGCTTTAGCAAACACTCCCCTTAGGACATTGGTTCCAGCCCTGCCCAGGTGCAGTGCATCGGTTTGTACTGGTTCCAGCTCCCCCAGAACCGATTCCAATGTCCCAGGAATTTGAATCCCTCCCTTCTGCACCACTCTTCAAGCCACGTATTCATTTGAGCTATCCTGCGATTCCTACTCTAACTAGCACATGGCACTGGTAGCAATCCTGAGATTACTACCTTTGAGGTCCTACTTTTTAGTACCATATGTGTTCGCACTAGGTCCGTGCAGCAGAGCAGGTCTCCTGTCGTCCTGGTTAACCCTTGCCACTGGATAAAGGCCTAGCTCTGTTGAGCCCGTGTGGTGGCTGATGTGCAACGGTCGCCAAACGCTAAAAAAATCCATGCACAGGCATCTTCCACCCCCTCAATTAGAGTTCAGGACTGGAACATTGGGTCCTTCATTGAAACATCTGTGAACTCTCGTGGAAGCAAGTCATCCTCGTTCGAGGGACCGCCTATGATGATGACTTTTTAATTTAACTCCTAGCTCCCTAAATTCGTCTTGTAGGACCTCATCCCCTTTTTTACCTATATAGTTGGTACCTATATGCACTATGACAACTGGCTGTTCACCCTCCGCCTCCAAAATGTCCTGCAACCACTCTGAGGCATGGTTGACCCTTGCACCAGGGAGGCAACATACCATCCTGGAGTCCCCAGCATTGAAGCATGGACCACACTTTCTCAGCTCTGCTGAGCAGGCCACATCGTTTGCATGCCAGACACGAGACTCCCAAAGCAAGCGCTCTACTCGAAATTCATTCAGGGCAAACAAGTCAAAGTTGGGCAAAGGGAATGTTACAGGGACACCCTAAAAGCCTCCCTGATAAAGTGCAACATCCCCACCGACACCTGGGAGTCCCTGGCCAAAGACCACCCTAAGTGGAGGAAGTGCATCCGGGAGGGCGCTGAGCTCCTCGAGTCTCATCACCGAGAGCATGCAGGAAACAAGCGCAGGCAGCGGAAGGAGCGTGCGGCAAACCAATCTCATCCATCCTTTCCCTCAACGACTATCTGTCCCACCTGTGACAGGGACTGTGGTTCCCGTATTGGGCTGTTCAGCCACGTAAGGACTCATTTTAAGAGTGGAAGCAAGTCTTCCTCGATTCCGAGGGACTGCCTATGATGATGTCTGACCTGTGAATGTGTGTATTGACCTGTGAATGTTTGTATTGACCTGTGAACCTGTATATTGACCTGTGAATGTTGGTATTGACCTGTGAACTTGTGTATTAACCGATGACTGTGTGTTGACTCGTGAACCTGTGTATTGACCCATGAACCCGTGTATTGACCCGTGAACCCTTGAATTGACCCGCGAAGCCGCGTGTCGACCCGTGAACCTGCGTGTCAATCCGTGAACCTGCGTAGCGACCCATGAACCCGCATATTGACACGTGAACCCACGTATTGACCCGTGAACCTGTGTAATGACCCGTGAACCCGCGTATTGACCCGTGAACCTGCGTATTGACCCGTGAACCTGTGTAATGACCCGTGAACCTGCGTATTGGCCCGTGAACCTGCGTATTGACCCGTGAAACCATGTTTTGAACTGTGAACAAGGGTATATTTACCTGGGAACAAGCATGGGTTTACTACAGCGTCGTCAGGTGGATATTTCTCCTGCTGTGAAGACAAAGAATAACGGATTATTGACCTAGTGGTTTAGGACTGAGGAGAATCTTGAGTATCAGAATGGAAATCAAGCAACATTCTTAAAATAATTTTGCCTATTTTGTTCTTTTCTTCCTTTTGAAGGTAACGGCTCAGAAATCTGATCACACATGGACACAGGAGGGACACAGACAGCTCTACAGACAGACAATCTTTGAATTACTCCCGTGAAACCTAAACAACGGGAACTAATAGCCAGTAGTCCTGAGCATCATCCTACATCTAACCTTGAACAGGGCATCGACTAGAACCTCCAAAAGATGCTAAATGAGTTAAGCTGCTTTAATTCAGTATTCGAGTGAGAAAACTGCATAACATTCATGATCAGACCCCCAAGGAAGAAAGAAAGGCTTGCATTTATATAGTGCCTTTCACAACCTCAGGACGTTCCAAAGCGCTTAGCAGCCAATGAAGTACTTTTGAAGTGCAGTCACTGTTGTAATGTAGGAAACGCGGCAGTCAATTTGCACACAGCAAGCTCCCACAAACAGTAATGTGGTAATGACCGGATAATCTGTGTCAGTGATGTAGATTAAGGGGTTTTGCTTTGTGGCGGCCCGCACACATGTTGGCCACCCTTCCGCAGTCATGGTTTGGCCCAGGGAAACGGGCGAATTCTGAGTGCTCACCGGAACAACAACCTGCATTTATATAGCGCCGTTAACGTAGTGAAACATCCCAAGGCGCTTCACAGGATCCTTATCAGATAAAATTTGACACTGAGCCACAAATTAAAACGCGTGATCAAAAGTTTGGTCAAAGAGGTCGGTTTTAAGATTCATCTTAAAGGAGGAAAGAGAGGTAGAGAGGTGGAGAGGTTTAGGGAGGGAGTTCTAGAGTTTACAACAACAACTTGTATTTATATAGCGCCTTTAACATACTGAAAAATCCTAAGGCACTTCACACGATTATTATGCGATACAAATTTGACACCGAACTGCATAAGTAGAAATTAGGGCAGGTGACCAAAAGCTCGGTCAAAGGGGTAGGTTTTAAGGAGCGTCTTGAAGGAGGAAAGAGCGGTAGAGAGGCGGAGAGGTTTAGGCAGGGAGCTTGGGGCCAAGGCTACAGAAGGCACATCAACCAATGATTGAGCGATTATAATCAGGGATGCTCAAGAGGGCAGAATTTTCGGAATGCAGACATCTCAGGGGGTTGTGGGGCTGGAGGAGATCACAGAGATAGGGAGGGGCGAGGAAATAAGGATGAGAATTTTGAAATCGAGGCGTTGCTTAACCAGGAGCCAATGTAGGTCAGCGAGCACAGGGGGTGATGGGTGAGCGGGACTTGGTGCGAGTTAGGACACGGGCAGCCGAGTTTTGGATGACCTCTAGTTTACGTAGGGTAGAATGTGGGAGGCCAGCCAGGAGTGCGATGGAATAGTCAAGTGGAGAGGTAGGGATGAGGACTTCAACAGCGGATGAGCTGAGGCAAAGGCGGAGATGGGCGATGTTACAGAGGCGGTCTTAGTTATGCTGTGGATATGTGGTGAAAAGCTCATTTCAGGGTCAGATATGACACCAAGTTTAGGGCCTAAGCAGCTGAAGGCACGGCCGCCAATGGTGGAGTGAAGACAAATGTGGATGCGCAGGAAATCAGAATCGGAGGAGCGCAGAGATCTCGCAGGGCTGCAAACTAGCCAGGGAAGGAGATGTTCTGAACAGGGCCTTGTGCATGTTCACAGTGATTTTGATTGAGGGACAAATATTGGCCAGGGACGTACTAGCCTGCTCCTCTTCTATATAGTGCCATTGGGGATCTCCCCTCAGTACTGTACTGCGGAATGTCAGCCTGAAGTTTGCGGAGTGTGGGGGATTGATTCCCCCGACCTTCTGGCTCACAGGCGAGAGGTGGTGCCCACTGAGCCACAGCTGGCACTGCGGGTCCAGCACCCATTGTCTACGCCAGAATAACATTTTGAGTTCTTCCCCCCCCCCCCCCCCCGCCCCCCTCCGCTGACTCACCTGCGCTAGAGGAGATGATCCGTAGAAGCTGTCTAAGCATTTCTTGTACCTGTAGCAAGCAAGTGCATCCTCGGCTGCCTGAAAAGGAAAGGAAAGCATAGGTGCCTTTTACATTCTCTGGGGAGTGCAGCGGACCAGACGAGTAGAAAAAAGAATCATCCTTTAGCCTAGAAATCCAATGGTGCCCCGCCCTGGCGAAGGTCGTGATCAGGATACGGGGAAGGGGGGTGCAGGGAGGTGGGGTGGGGGGGAAGAGCAGAGTCTGGCAATCCTGCTCCTCCACCCCCAGGTAAGTATTATAAGAACATAAGAAATAGGGGCAGGAGTTGTCCTAGTCCATCGTGGCCTGCTCTGCCATTCAAGAAGATCATGGCTGATCATCGCCCGATCCCCATATCCCTCGATTTCCCCTCAACTCCAAAAATCTATCGATCTCAGCCTTGAATATACTAGGTAGTATTTAAGGACCTTTCAGTCCTGGTACCATCCTTGTAAATATTTGTTTCACTCCTTCTCCAATGCACCTCTATATCATTTTTTTATAGTGCGGAACTGTGCACAGTAATACTGAGTGTGGCGTAACTAATTCAATGCTACCCTAAAAACAAGAGATCCACTCAGATAGGATGGACCTATATCCCTTAGCAGAAACAGACCATTTGGCCCCACAGGTCCGTGCCGGTGTTCATGTTTCACATGAGCCCCCTCCCACTCCTCTTCATCTCACCCCATCAACCTTTCCTCTAATCCTTTCTCCCTCCAGTGTTTATCCAGCTTCCCCTTAAATCCATCTACCCTATTCGCCTCAACCACATTCTCACCACTCTCTAGGTGAAGAAATTTCTCCCGAATTCCCTATTGGATTTATTATTGACGATCTTTTACTTATGAACTGTAGTTTTGGATACCCCACAAGTGGAAACATTTTCTCTATGTCTATCCTATGAAACCCTTTCATTACCTTAAAGACCTCTATCAGGTCACCCTTCAGCATTCTCTCTTTTCTGAAGAAAAGTGTCCCAGTCTGTTCATCCTTTCCTGAGAGGTATGACCTTTCAGTCCTGGTACCATCCTTGTAAATATTTGTTTCACACCTTCTCCAATGCACCTCTATATCCTTTTTTTTAGTACGGAACTGTGCACAGTAATACTGAGTGTGGCGTAACTAATTCAATGCTACCCTAAAAACAAGATAGGATGGACCTATATCCCTTAGCAGAGGGGTCAACAACCAGGGGCATGGATTTAAAGTAATTGGGGGGAGGTTTACAGAGGATTTTAGGGGAAATTGCTTCACCCAGAGGGTGGTGGGGGTCTGGGACCCACTGCCTGAAAGAGTGGTAGAGGCAGAAACCCTCATCACAGTAGAAACATAGAAACATAGAAAATAGGTGCAGGAGTAGGCCATTCGGCCCTTCGAGCCTGCACCACCATTCAATATGATCATGGCTGATCATGCAACCTCAGTACCCCATTCCTGCTTTCTCTCCATACCCCTTGATCCTTTTAGCTGTAACTACATTTTGAATATGTCTAATGAACTGGCCTCAACAACTTTCTGTGGTAGAGAATTCCACAGGTTCACAATTCTCTGAGTGAAGAAGTTTCTCCTCATCTCCGTCCTATAGCTTACCCCTTATCTGTGACCCCTGGTTCTGGACTTCCCCAACATTGGGAACATTCTTCCTGCATCTAACCTGTCCAATCCCGTCAGAATTTTATATGTTTCTATGAGATCCCCTCTCATTCTTCTAAATTCCAGTGAATATAAGCCTAACCGATCCAGTCTTTCTTCATATGTCAGTTCTGCCATCCCGGGAATCAGTCTGGTGAACCTTCGTTGCACTCCCTCAATAGCAAGAATTGCTCAGATTAGGAGACCAAAACTGTACACAATATTCCAGGTGAGGCCTCACCAAGGCCCTGTACAACTGCAGTAAGACCTCCCTGCTCCTATACCTGAAGTGTCGTAACCTACAGGGCTGCAGACCAAGAGCTGGAAGGTGGGATTTGGCTGGATAGCTCTTGGTCGGCCGGCGCGGACAAGATGGGCCGAAATGGCCTCCTTCCGCACTGTAAATTTCTACGATTCTATGAAACACGGTGTAACTCCCGCCCCCCCTCATTACCCTGTTCGTGTCGTAGGTGCAGCTAGTCTGCGGACATATCTGATAGCCACACGGGTCACAGCAGTAATAGTTGAATCGGTCCATGCAAGCGGTATATTCGTTCATGTGGGGTCTGCAGTAGTCAACACAGGGCTTGATGTATGGCATGCATCCTCGGTAGTGGTCCATGTAGGTGGTTGGGATGCACGGATCTATATTTGGAACCTTCAGGGAGGAGAAACACAGACTGTCAGACACACGCTAGGGCGGCATTTCATCAGGAATGCAAGAGAAAGCATAAAGGGAGCGGCGCCTACACATCGTCGGTACAATCTAACCCCTAACTTTTTCTTTCATTGCTTCTCTAGTTGTTGGTAACAACAAGTTGAATTTCTATAGCGCCTTTAATACAGTGAGATCTCCCAAGGCGCTTCACACGAGTATCAGGAGATAGAAGGTTTGACACTGAGCCACGTAGGGAGAAATCAGGGCAGGTGACCAAAAGCTTGGTCAAAGGGGGAGGTTTTAAAAGAGAATTTCTATAGCGCCTTTCACGGCCACTGAACATCTCAAAGCCCTTTACAGCCGATGAAGTACTTTTGGAGTGTAGTCACTGTTGTGATGTGGGAAACACAGCAGCCGATTTGCGCACAGCAAGCTCCCACAAACAGCAATGTGATAATGACCGCATAATCTGTTTTTGTTATGTTGATTGAGGGATAAATATTGGCCCCAGGACACCGGGGCTAACTCTCCTGCTCTTCTTCGAAATAGTGCCATGGGATCTTTTACATCCACCTGAGAGAGCAGACGGGGCCTCGGTTTAACGTCTCATCCGAAACACAAGGCAGTACTTATTGCCCATCATTAGTTGTCCCCTGAGGGCAGTACGTGTCAATCACCATAGTGTGGGACGATGGTCACATCTGGTAGAAGCGAGTTCAAATCCCACCAAGTACAGCTGGGGAATTTAAATTCATTTTAATTAAATAAATCTACAATAAAAAGCTAATATTATCAGTAATGGTGACCATGAAACTACTGGGTTGTCGTAAAAAACCCACCTGATTCACTGATATTCTTCAGGGAAGGAAATCTGCCGTCCTTACCTGGTCTGGGCCAAATGTAACTCCAGACCACAGCAATGTGGTTGACTCTTAACTACCCTCTGAAATGGCCCAGCGAGCCTCTCTTGGTCTTGCCACCAGCGTCCCAAGGGAAATTAAGGATGGGCAATAAATGACACCCGCATCCCATGAACGAATATGTTGCTCTCTGGCTTCCATAGTTTACCCAGCACGGACTCTACCCTTTAATTTCCTGAGGGCAAGTTCTGCATTAAAGTCTTCAGGAACGTCAAACACAATGAAGTGAGCTGGCAGAATATTTACTGAGCCCTCCATCTCTGTGTTGGTATGAACATTGCAGACCGAGCGTCTAAGTACAGTTCACCAGCAATCAGCAACAAAACCTTTTCCTATCATTATTCTTGGGCACTGAGACCGATTGTAGCTCTCTAGGCTACTGCCAGACCAGCTAATTCAGTGCAGGCAGTGTATTGAGTGAGGACACTAGGGTCTGGATAGCTTGGCACCATCCTGAATAGTATCTATTTCGACTTGGTCTTCAGGGAGTCTGAAAATGGAGTGGGTTTTACTCTAGACCTAAATCATGCTATTGGAGCTATGGATAGGGCAAAGGATCTTGGAGAGATATCGTTGGTGGCATTTCTCCAGCAATTTGAGATGTCTACTGCATATGGTCCACGTCTCCTGGGAGGACAGACGCACCAACGTCAGTGTTCTCAATCAGGCCAACATCCCCCGGCATCGAAGCACTGACCACACTTGACCAGCTCTGCTGGGCGAGCCACATTGTCTGCATGCCCGACATGAGACTCACAAAGCAAGCGCTCTACTCGGAACTCCTACATGGCAAGCGAGCCCCAGGTGGGCAGAGGAAACGCTTCAAGGACACCCTCAAAGCCTCCGTGATGAAGTGCAACATCACCACTTCCAAACCCTGGCCAAAGACCGCCCTAAGTGGAGGAAGAGCATCCGGGAGGGCGCTGAGCACCTCGAGTCTCATCGCCGAGAGTGTGCGGCAAACCAGACTCCCCACCCACCCTTTCCTTCAACCACTGTCTGTCCCACCTGTGACAGAGACTGTAATTCCCGTATTGGACTGTTCATGCACCTGAGGACTCACTTTGAGAGTCCTCCTCGATTTCGAGGGACTGCCGACGATGATGGGATAGGGCAAAGATTCAATAAAATAAATGAATGAATCATACCAGAAATAAACAGGTTAAGTTATGAGGACAAGTGGGCTTGTATTCCCTTGAGTATAGATGAAGGGCTGATCTAATTGAGGGGTTTAAGATGATTGAAGGAGTTGATAGGGTAGATCAAGAGAAACTATTTCCTCTGGTGGATGAGTCCAGAACAAGGGGGTATAACCTTAAAGTTAGAGCTAGGCCATTCAGGGATGATGTCAGGAAGCACTTCTTCACACAAAGGGCAGTGGGAATCTGGAACTCTCTCCCCCAAAAAGCTGTTGAGGCTGGGAGTCAATTGAATTGTCAAAACCGAGAATTTTGTTCGGTAACGGGTATTGAGGAATGTGGACCCAAGGCGGGTAGATGGAGTTAATAAGAACATTAGAAATTGGAGCAGGAGTAGGCCATACGGCCCCCACGAGCCTGCTCTGCCATTTAATACGATCATGGCTGATCCAATCATGGACTCAAGTCCACTTCCCCGCCCGCTCCCCATAACCCCTTATCCCCTTATCGGTTAAGAAACTATCTATTTCTGTCTTAACTTTATTCAATGACCCAGCTTCCACAGCTCATCCACTATCTGTCTCACCTGTGACAGGGACTGTGATTCTCGTATTGGACTGTTCAGTCACCTAACGACTCATTTTAAGAGTGGAAGCAAGTCTTCCGCGATCCCAAGGGACTGCCTATGATGATGATGATAAGCTAGTCTACTAATTATGGTACTGGACTAGTTCAAATCCCACCGAGGTTAATTGTGGAATTGAATTAAATTAATCTGCCATTTTTAAAGGATATGCAGGTAAAAGTAATGGTAAATGAGTTTTTCGGACTGGAAGGAAAGTATACAACAGTGTTCCCCAGGGGTCAGTATTACGATCACTGCTCCTTTTGAGATATATTAATGACCTGGACCTGGGTATACAGGGCATAATTTCAAGGTTTGCGGATGACAGGAAACTCGTAAATGTAGTAAACAGTGAGGAGGATAGTGTTAGACGTCAGGAGGGTGTAGACAGGCTGGTGAAATGGGCAGACACGTGGCAGATGCAATTTGACGCAGAAAAGTGTAAAGTTTGGTAGTAAGATTGAGGAGAGGGAATACACAACAACAATTTGTATTTATATAGTGCCTTTACATCCCAAGGAGCTTCACAGGAGTATTATGAGATTTAAAAAATTTGACACCGAGCCGCATAAGTAGAAATTAGCGCAGGTGACCAAAGGCTTGGTCAAAGAGCTAGGTTTTAAAGAGCGTCTTCAAGGAGGAAAGAGAGGAAGCGAGGCGGAGAAGTTTAGGCAGGGAATTCCAGAGCTTGGGGCCTAGCCAACAGAAGACACGCCCACAAATGGTTGAGCGATTATAATCAGGGCTGCTCAGGAGGGCAGAATTAGAGGAGCTCAGATATCTCGGGGGTTGTAGGGCTAGAGGAGATTACAGAGATAGGGAGGGGCGAGGCCATGGAATTTGAAATCGAGGCGTTGTTTAACCGGGAGCCAGTGTAGGTCAGCGAGCACAGGGGTGATGGGTGAGCGCAACTTGGTGCAAGTTAGGACACGGGCAGCTGAGTTTTGGATCCACCTCATGTTTACGTAGGGTAGAATGTGGGAGGCCAACCAGGAGTGCATTGGAGTAGTCAAGTCTAGAGGTAACAAAGGCATGGATGAGGGCTTCAGCAGCAGATGATCTGAGACAGGGGCGGAGACGGGCAATGTTACGGAGGTGGAAATATGCTGTCTTGGTGATGGGGAGGATATGTGGTCAAAAGCTCATTTCAGGGTCAAATGTGTAACCAAGGTTGCGAACAGTGGGGTTCAGCCTCAGAGAGGAGTTGGGGAGAGGGATGGAGTCAGTGGCTGGGAACGCAGTTTGTGGCGGGGATCGAAAACAATGGCTTTGGTCTTCCCAATATTCAATTGGAGAAAATTTCTGCTCATCCAGAACTGGATGTGGGACAAGCAGTCTGACAATTTAGAGACCGTGGAGGGGGTCAAGAGAAGTGGTGGTGAGGTAGAGCTGAGTGTTGTCAGTGTACATGTGGACACTGTGTTTTCGGATGATGTCACCAAGGGGCAACATGTAGATGAGAAATAGGAGGGGGCCAAGGATAGATCCTTGGGGGACACCAGAGGCAATGATGCGGGGTGGGAAGAGAAGCTACAATTAGATAGATTAGAATGGAACCAGGTGAGTGCAGTCCCACCCAGCTGGATGACGGTGGAGAGGTGTTGGAGGAGGATAGAGTGGTCAACCGTATCAAAGGCTGCAGACACATCAAGAAGGACGAGGAGGGATAGTTTGCTTTTGTCATAGTCACAAAGGATGTCATTTGTGACTTTGATGAGAGCCATTTCGTTACTGTGGCAGGCGGGGAAACCAGATTGAAGGGATTCAAACATGGAGTTGCGGGAACGATGGGCACAGATTTGGGAGGTGACCAACACGTTCAAGGACTTTGGAGAGGAAAGGGAGGTTGGAGATGGGGCGGTAGTTTGCAAGGACAGAGGGTTCGAGGGTTGTTTTTTTGAGGAGAGGGGTGATGATTGCAGGTTTGAGGGAGAGGGAGACAGTACCTGAGAGAGAACCGTTAACAATGTCAACTAACATAGGAGCCAGGAAAAGAAGTTGTGTGGTCAACAGTTTGATGGGAATAGGGTCAAGGGAGCAGGAAGTGGGTCTTGCGGACAGGATGAGCTCGGAGAGGTCACGAGCGGAGATCGGAGAGAGACTGGAGAAAGATGTGAGGTCAGGGCTAGGGCAGGGGGATCCTTGGAGGAAGTTTGGCCCGGGGGGCTAGGGGAAGGAAGGGAAGAGGCAGAGGCGGCTCAACTGCTGGTCTCAATCTTAGAGACAAAGACGTCCATGAGCTCCTCACACTTATTATCGGAGGTGAGGGTGGAGACTGGGATTGGCAGTGGAGAATAAAAGACGGCGTTTATCTTTGCATTCCAGAATGATTCTGTAACAGTGAGCAATTTTGGCAGACAAGAGCAGGGCCCGATAATGCTTTATATAGTCCAGCCAGGTCTGCCGGTGACTGGCTAAACTACCTGCTGTCCCTATCCAGTCCGACTCCAGTGACCCACACTATGAGGTTGAGTCTTAATGCTGCCTTGCTGTCTCCTATATCCCCAAAACAAATTGAAACCGGAGTAGGCCCTCAAGCCTGTCCCACCTTTCAATTAGGGCTGTATCTTAACTCCATCTTGGTTCTAATCCCTTAATTTGTTTTCCCACCAAAAATCTACCAATTTCAGTTTTAACATTTTCACGTCTCTGAGCCATACAGGAGGGCGGGTATCACTACAGCCCTGTAGACCATGAGCTTGGTGCCAGATTTGAGGGCCTGAACTTTGAACACTCTCTTCCTCAGGCGGCCGAAGGCTGCGCTGGCGCACTGGAGGCGGTGTTGAACTCGTTGTCAATGTCTGCCATATACAGCAGACACCTCAAGTCGCTGGAGAAATACCACCAACAATGTCTCCACAAGATCCTGCAAATCCCCTGGGAGGACAGGCGCACCAACGTTAGCGTCCTCGATCAGGTCAACATCCCCAACATCGAAGCACTGACCACACTTGATCAGCTCCGCTGGGCGGGCCACATTGTTCGCATATCAGACACAAGACTCCCAAAGCAAGAGCTCTACTCGGAACTCCTCATCATAGGCAGTCCCTCGAAATGAGGATGACTTGCTTCCACGCCAAAAAAGGATGAGTTCACAAGTGTTTCGATGAAGGACCTAATATTCCAGGTCCTGAACTACATGTTGAAGGGTGGAAGATGCCTGTGCGTGGCTTTTTTTTAATGTGGGGTGGCCGTTGCACACCAGCCACCACACGGGCTTGACGGAGCTAGGCCTTGGTCCAGGGCCAAGGGTTATCCAAGACGACTGGAGTCCTGCTCTGCTGCACGGACCTGGTGCACGGAACTCCCATACGGCAGAGGAAACATTTGAAGGACACACTCAAAGCCTCCCTGATAAAGCGCAACATCCCCACCAGCACCTGGGAGTCCCTGGCCAAAGACCGCCCTAAGTTGAGGAAAAGCACCCAGGAGGGCACTGAGCACCTCGAGTCTCGTCGCCGAGAGCATGCAGAAAGCAAGCGCAGGCAGCGGAAGGAGCGTGCGGCAAACCAGACTCCCCCACCCACCCTTTCCTCCAACCACTGTCTGTCCCACCTGTGACAGAGACTGTAATTCCCGTATTGGACTGTTCAGTCACCTGAGGACTCACTTTTAGAGTGGAAGCAAGTCTTCCTCGATTTCGAGGGACTGCCTATGATGATGATAACATTTTCAATTTAACTCCAGCTTTTCGGGGGGAGAGATTCCAGATTTCCACTCCCCTTTGTGTGAAGAAGTGATTCCTCACATTACCCTTCAATGGCCCAGCTCCAATAAAACACAAGGTGACGACAGCATAGATCTCATCTCCACCTGTCAGGTTGTTAACAGCTAGCTGAACACCTGGATTTATTGTCACTTGACATAACTTGTGTACATCATCTCAACATAATGTTGTTGTGACGTCAGCTCCCCTTATGATGCATGCAGCTGCCCTGTGACCTCATCAGGGTCACCTACCCATGCTCATGTGCTTTCTCGACCAACTGAAAAGTGACCAATATATTTGACGCTAGTTTAGTTTTTCTTCTCTGTGTAAATATTCTGTGGTATTAAAAGACTACGACCTGGGGAATAAGGGGATTGTAAGGGGGCGAAATTGCATTTTGCCGCGTTTGGGGGTGGTAACCTTCGCAGAGCGGGACTTCCTGCGCCAGGCGCGGTAGTCCCGCCCCCCACCCCCATCCCCGAGAGGAAGTGGAGCGCAATGTTGGGCGCTCCACTTCCTCTCGGGGGCGGGTCTGGGGCGCTAAGCACGCGCACATCAGAGCGCTGCATGGCCTCTGCGCGTAACGCGGACGCGATCACAGGGCCCTCCTCCCCTTCCGCTAGAGGGGAAGGGCACGCCCCCCCCCCCCTGAGCTCTGCAGAGGTATCGAGGGGGTCTCTCCACCGGGCCCACTGGGGATCCAGGGGGGGGGTGCCGTGGCAGCAGGCCAGCACCGAAACGGAGTGCACCGTTGCTGCACCATCGCGGCTCGGACCCTGGTGGAAATGCTCACGGAGGCCGGACCGTTAAGTCCGTTGAAAAATAAAAAATAGCGCCGCGCACCTTCCCCTTTAAGTTTCTCCCCGCCAGTGGAGTGCGGCCCGGTTCCTGACCCGTGAGGCTGGTGCTGACATCGCCCGTGGCAACCTCACGGGGCGCTGCCCCAATTTTCGCCGCGGGGTGAGAATGGGTCGCTGGGCACGGTGATGACGTCATCGCTAGAAAAACAGCAGCCTGGGCTGCTACCGGTTTTGCGCCTCCATTAACGCCCGTGCAATTCCGCGGGAGCCGATAGTGTCCCCCACTCCTGCGGGCTAAAACACATTTGTGCCCTGCTAACGCCCCCCAGAGGTGCTTATGGAAGGCGCACAGCAGGCCAATTTCGACGTCTAAGTGTCTATTTCAGTAATAGTATCTTCATGACCCACTCGTAACCAGCTTGTTTGGGCATCCTAGGAGAGAGATGTTATTCCTAGCAACGTTTTTTCCACTTTTGCTTCCCAGTGCCAGCAGCAAGCAGTCCCAAACTTGATTGGACCACTGGCTAAGATGTCGAGTACTCGGTCTTTCTACTTTGCCTCAACTATCTGCCTTAACTTCCCACTAACCCAAAGAAAGAAGGAAAGAAACGTGCTTTTTTCTGCAGCATCTTTCACGACCTCAGGAACCCCCAAAATGCTCCACAGCCAATGGAGTACTTTCTGTAGTGTAGTCACTGTTGTAATGAGCGCACAGCAAGCTCCCACAAACAGCAATGTGATAAGAACCAGATAATCGGGGTTTTTTTAAGTGATGCTGGTTGAGGGATAAATGTTGGCCCACGACACCGGAGATGAGCCCCCTGTTCTTCTTCGCCTGGGATCTTATCGGCCATCTGAGAGGGCAGATGTCTCATCCAACAGTGCAGCGCTCCCCCAGCACCTAACTTCACCAGTGTGGCATTTCTGCTTCTCGTACAAACCATCCTGTGACCCGAGGGGCGTTTCTGCCAAGTTGGAGCTCAGCTTTGTGCTTCGCCTAAAAACTTGTGCTGACACTGTGGCAAGCTTGATCTCAGACTATCACACCCAGTACAGAGAGGGGACAGTGATCTCACAAGTCTGGATTGGCTTCAAACCCAGGCTTGAGAGATGAAAGGTTAGTGTGTCTACCACACTGCACTATCCAGGCCCCCAGCTTTATCACTCATGCATTCACGGAAATATAGCAACAAAGAAAACCATCTCATAAGAACATAAGAACATAAGAAATAGGAGCAGGAGTAGGCCATGCGGCCCCTTGAGCCTGCTCCGCCATTCAATACGATCATGGCTGCTCTGATCATGGACTCACCTCCACTTCCCTGCCCGCTCCCCATAACCCCTTAATCCCTTATCGGTTAAGAAACTGTCTATTTCTGTCTTAAATGTATTCAAGTCCCAGCTTCCACAGCTCTCTGAGGCAGCGAATTCCACAGATTTACAATCCTCGGAGAGAAGAAATTTCTCCTCATTTCAGTATTAAATGGGCGGCCCCTTATTCTAAGATTATGCCCCCTAGTTCTAGTCTCCCCCATCAGTGGAAACATCCTCTCTGCGTTCATCTTGTCAAGCCCCCTCATAATCGTATACGTTTCGATAAGATCACCTCTCATTCTTCTGAATTCCAATGAGTAGAGGCCCAACCTACTCAACCTTTCCTCATAAGTCAAGCCCCTCACCCCCAGAATCAACCAAGTGAACCTTCTCTGAGCTGCCTCCAAAGCAAGTATATCCTTTCGTAAATATGGAAACCAAAACTGCACGCAGTATTCCAGGTGTGGCCTCACCAATACCCTGTATAACTGTAGCAAGACTTCCCTGCTTTTATACTCCATCCCCTTTGTAATAAAGTCCAAGATACCACTGGCCATCCTGATCACTTGCTGTACCTCATTTGGGGAAATCAGATTTAATGGACCCAATGAGCCATCTAGTCTAATCCCACTCCTCCTTGCTTGCTTCCCAAATCCTTTATCATAGTATCCCACTTGTCTATTATCTGGTCACGGTATCTACAGGTTCACAGTTCTAATGGGCTTCGCTCTAGGTTATCCCTGCCAGAGAAGTGCCCGCACAAGCACCTTAAATCTCACGTGCCTCCAGCAGCATGCCCCAGGAGATGTTGCCCCTTTCTCTGTTGCAGCCCCATCCCATCAGCTGTGTAGACTATAGCCAATTGTGGCATCACTTCCTCTTCTCCCCCCTGCCCCTCCCACCTCTCCCCCAACTTCGCCAGAAAAAAATAGTCAGCCCCATAACCAGTAACGGGCCATCGGATTATGCAGGAGATGGGGTACTGAAGTTGCATGATCAGCCATGATCATATTGAATGGTGGTGCAGGCTCGAAGGGCCGAATGGCCTACTCCTGCACCTATTTTCGATGTTTCTATGTTTTAATTCAGGGGAACATAACCAGCCAGGTTTCTGATTGCACCAACGTCTATTTCTGTTTTACACTTGGCTTTTTCTTAGATCTTAGCCACACAGGACTTATACACTGAGTTGCCGCCCCCAAGCCAACTGAGCTGTGACTCACATTTCTGTTTCTGGGAGCTTGCTGTGCGCAAAATTAACTCCCGCGTTTCTGACATTACAACTCTTCAAAAGTACTTAGAAAACATAGAAAACATAGAAAATAGGTGCAGGAGTAGGCCATTCGGCCCTTCGAGCCTGCACTGCCATTCAATGAGTTCATGGCTGAACATGCAACTTCAGTACCCCATTCCTGCTTTCTCACCATACCCCTTGATTCCCTAGTAGTAAGGACTACATCTAACTCCTTTTTAAATATATTTAGTGAATTGGCCTCAACAACTTTCTGTGGTAGAGAATTCCACAGGTTCACCACTCTCTGGGTGAAGAAGTTTTGCCTCATCTCGGTCCTAAATGGCTTACCCCTTATCCTTGGACTGTGACCCCTGGTTCTGGACTTCCCCAACATTGGGAACATTCTTCCCGCATCTAACCTGTCTAAACCCGCCAGAATTTTAAATGTTTCTATGAGATCCCCTCTCATTCTTCTGAACTCCAGTGAATACAAGCCCAGTTGATCCAGTCTTTCTTGATGTGTCAGTCCCGCCATCTCGGGAATCAGTCTGGTGAACCTTCGCTGCACTCCCTCAATAGCAAGAATGTCCTTCCTCAGGTTAGGAGACCAAAACTGCACACAATACTCCAGGTGTGGCCTCACCAAGGCCCTGTACAACTGTAGCAACACCTCCCTGCCCCTGTACTCAAATCCTCTCGCTATGAAGGCCAATATGCCATTTGCTTTCTTAACCGCCTGCTGTACCTGCATGCCAACCTTCAATGACTGATGTACCATGACACCCAGGTCTCGTTGCACCTCCCCTTTTCCTAATCTGTCACCATTCAGATAATAGTCTGTCTCTCTGTTTTTACCACCAAATTGGATAACCTCACATTTATCCACATTATACTTCATCTGCCATGCATTTGCCCACTCACCTAACCTATCCAAGTCACTCTGCAGCCTCATAGCATCCTCATCGCAGCTCACACTGCCACCCAATCTAGTTTCATCTGCAAATTTGGAGATACTACATTTAATCCCCTCGTCTAAATCATTAATGTACAATGTAAACAGCTGGGGCCCCAGCACAGAACTTCATCAACTATAAAGAGCTTTGGACATCCTGAGGTCTTGAAAGGCGCTATATTAATGCAAGTTCTTTCTTTCCTTCCATCAAAAGTTGGAACATAAATGCTCGTGGTCCGCAGTACAGGGCTCAACTCTGGTTAATATTTATCCCTCTACCAAAATCACTAAAACAGATTAAAAAGAAAATGAAAGAATTGCATTGATATAGCGCCTTTCACGACCACCAAACGTCTCAAAGCGCTAATGAAGTACTTTTGGAGTGCAGTCACTGTTGTAATGTGGGAAACGTGGCAGCCAGTTTGCGCACAGCAAGCTCCCACAAACAGCAATGAGATAATGACCAGATTCTGTTTTAATGATGTTGATAAATATTGGCCAGGACATCGGGGATAACTCCCCTGCTCTTCTTTGAAATCGTGCCGTGGGATCTTTTACATCCACCTGAGAGGGCAGACGGGGCCTCGGTTTAACGTCTCATCCAAAACACGGCAACACCGACAGTGCAGCACTCCCTCAGCACTGCACTGGAGCATCAGCCTAGATTTCTGTGCTCAAGTCTCTGGAGCGGGACTTGAACCCACAACCTTCTGACTCAGAGGCGAGGGTGCTACCAAGTCCCTCATTACAATGTAACTATTTGTACTGCACTGTTTTTGACAGACAGGTGACAAGCCTCGCCTCTGTCAAGCTCCACCCCCACTCCCGACCGGAATCATTCCATCCGCGTGGTGCCGAGAAGCAGGACATGAGGTTCCGACTCTCTTCGCCCGCTCAGGCCCCAACCCTCTCCTCTACCCCCCCCCCCCCACCCCGACTCTCTCCCCCCCTGGCCGGCACCGGCCTGAGAACAGCTGGCGGGGGTCCGATTGCGAGAGAGAGAGAGAGAGAGGTGGGGGAGAGAGAGAGGGGCTGGGGCAGGGAGAGCACGATAGGCTAGGTGGAGAGAGAGAGAGGGACTGGGGGGGGGGGGGGGGAAGAAGAGAGAGACTGGGGGAGAGAGAGGCGGGCGGTGGGAGGGGAAGGGGTTGGTGGGGTGGGAGGGACAGACACGGGTGGGTGGAAGACAGATCACGTTCTTCCAACCCCCGAAAAGGGACATCGTTGGAATGGATGATATCCAGAAGTCACGACACTGTCACTATTCACTATTCACTTCATATCCAATAAACTGTTAACAATCCGTACACAATGCCCCATCTATGGTGGGGTGGGGGGGGGGGAAAGGATGCACTTGCGCTGGGAGAGGCATGCACTTGGACTGGTCCTTGTTGTCCTCTGGGGAGCTCTGTCCTCTGTCACTTCAGGAAGTCAAAGTAGATCGAGTTACAATTTGCAAAGTCAGTGAGACCTTGGGATGGGCGGTTCCAGTTGCACATTCCAAAGAAATTTCAGGGTGTGGCTTATCCTCCAAGGGAACCAATCATAGGCAAAGGGTGGAGCATGTTGGCCATTTTTGCATGTCCAATTCATTATTATGAGGTCGTTATCATAGATTATCAGGTTGTTCTCACATTGCTGGATTGCTACCCACTGAGTCAAGGGAGACACCCAGGCTAATTCTAGCACAGAACTGGGAGTTAAACCGATGACCTCTTTGGCTCCGATGCACTCTCCCTTCACAAATGAAGCTGAGCGCCAACAATGAGGATTGGTGTGTTCCTTGCTACCTCAGCATTTATGTATTCCTTGATTTTTTCGACAGGCATGTTGAATATTTGCTGCCTCCTCCGCTCATTCATGGGCTTGTAATCATCTAGGTACGTTGTGGGATACTCTTCCTTGATGTCATCCTAATCGGAAACACAGGAACAACACATATATAATTAGATTCATGAGATTCCTGTCAAAAAAGAAGGCCTTGCATTTATATAGCGCCTTTCACGACCAGCAGACGGCTCAAAGCGCTTTACAGCCAATTTTGGGAGTGTAGTCACTGTTGTAATGTGGGAAACGCAGCTGTAAATCTGTGCACAACAAGCTCCCACAAACAGCAATGTGATAATGATCAGATAATCTGTGTTTAGTGATGTTGGTTGAGCGATAAATATTGGCCCCAGGATAACTCCCCTGCTCTTCGAAATAGCGCCGTGAGATCTTTTACATCCATCTGAGGGAGCAGACGGGGCCTCGGTTTAACGTCTCATCCGAAAGACGGCGCCTCTGACAGTGCAGCACTCCCTTAGCGCTGCACTGGGAGAGTCAGCCTTGATTCATGTGCTCAAGTGGGACCTGAACTCACAACCTTCTGACCCAGAGGCGAGTGTGCTGCCCACTGAGCCACAGCTGACACTGTCGTAGATGGGGGTGATACTGTGGAGAATGGATAGAACTGCGGGGTGCAGGAACAGAGAGATTGGGGGGTTGTATGTACACCAATCTTTGAAGGTGTCAGGACAAGTTAAGAAGGCTGTTAAAAAAAGCATTGGAATTATTGGCTTTATGAATAGAAGAATAGGAACATAAGAAATAGGAGCAGGAGTAGGCCATACGGCCCCTCGAGCCTGCTCCGCCATTCAATACGATCATGGCTGATCCAATCATGGACTCAGCTCCACTTCCCTGCCCGCTTCCCATAACCCCTTATCCCGTTATCCCAGGGGGGGGGCAGAGGGGTGGTGGTGCTGCACTATCCCGGGGTGGGGGGGGGTAGTGGCATCGCCCTATCCCTTCCACGAATAGCTGTGTGAGCGCGATCGCTGACCTAGGACTGTCCATGTGATATATAGGAACAGGAGGAGCCCATTCAGCCCCTCGAGCCTGTTCCCCCATTCAGTGAAATCACGGCTGATCTGCCACCCAACTCCATATACCCACCTTTGGCCCATTATTCCTTAATTTTAAAAAAAACCTAGCAATCTCGGCTATAAAATTAACAATTGGTCTAGCATCAGTTGCCGTTTGCGGAAGAATCCAGGGCAGCCTGGTGGAGCAGGGTGCAGACTGCATAGCTTTGCATAGAAAGTATAACACAGAAACAGGCCATTTGGCCCCGCTTGTCTATGCTGACGTTTCAGCTCCTGATGTGGTCTCTGTCGTTATTTAATCCCCATTACCACTGGAAGTGACAGGTTGTCAATCTTGGGTTTGGTGGAATCCTCCTTGGCCAATCGAGCGGTGATTGTTGAATATTTCTTATAATCATGCTGGTATGTTGATTGTGGCAGCTGATCCTTTAGGTTAAAAAGTACAAAAAAACACTGATTACATCATTAAATAAATAAACGGGTGCCAGCTAAAATATCTAACTCAGGACCAAAGAAAAGGTCACTTGTTGGCCTTCTGATCACGTTTAAGATTCAACCCGTTTAATCCCCCCACGGAACATCGGGACAGGAGGCCATTCAGCCCCTCGAGCCTGTTCCATCATTCAATTAGATCATGGCAGATCTTGTATCTGAACGCCATTAACCTCTCAGTCTTCTAAACTCCAATGCGTATAGGCCCAACCTGCTCAACCTCTATATCCCTTAATACCCGAACCTAACAAAAACCTCTCGATCTCAAGTATCAAAGCATCAATTGACCCATTCGGCATATTTATACAATCGACCCAGTATCGAATGCCGTCTGCGGGAGAGAGTTCCAAACCTCCGGGTTTTTTAAATTCACTCGCGGGGTGTGGACGTCGCTGGCAAGGCCAGCATTTATTGCCCATCCCTAACTGCCCTCAACTCAATGGCTCGCTCGGTCATTTCAGAGGGCAGTTAAAGGTCAACCATGTTGTCGCGGATCATAGAAACATAGAAACATAGAAAATAGGTGCAGGAGTAGGCCATTCGGCCCTTCTAGCCTGCACCGCCATTCAATGAGTTCATGGCTGAACATTCAACTTCAGTACCCCATTCCTGCTTTCTCGCCATACCCCTTGATCCCCCTAGTAGTAAGGACCTCATCTAACTCCTTTTTGAATATATTTAGTGAATTGGCCTCAACAACTTTCTGTGGTAGAGAATTCCACAGGTTCACCACTCTCTGGGTGAAGAAGTTCCTCCGCATCTCGGTCCTAAATGGCTTACCCCTTATCCTTAGACTGTGACCTCTGGTTCTGGACTTCCCCAACATTGGGAACATTCTTCCTGCATCTAACCTGTCTAAACCCGTCAGAATTTTAAATGTTTCTATGAGGTCCCCTCTCATTCTTCTGAACTCCAGTGAATACAAGCCCAGTTGATCCAGTCTTTCTTGATAGGTCAGTCCCGCCATCCCGGGAATCAGTCTGGTGAACCTTCGCTGCACTCCCTCAATAGCAAGAATGTCCTTCCTCAGGTTAGGAGACCAAAACTGTACACAATACTCCAGGTGTGGCCTCACCAATGCCCTGTACAACTGTAGCAACACCTCCCTGCCCCTGTACTCAAATCCCCTTGCTATGAAGGCCAACATGCTATTTGCTTTCTTAACCGCCTGCTGCACCTGCATGCCAACCTTCAATGACTGATGTACCATGACACCCAGGTCTCTTTGCACCTCCCCTTTTCCTAATCTGTCACCATTCAGATAATAGTCTGTCTCTCTGTTTTTACCACCAAAGTGGATAACCTCACATTTACCCACATTATACTTCATCTGCCATGCATTTGCCCACTCACCTAACCTATCCAAGTCGCTCTGCAGCCTCACAGCATCCTCCTCGCAGCTCACACTGCCACCCAACTTGATGTCATCCACAAATTTGGAGATACTACATTTAATCCCCTCATCTAAATCATTAATGTACAGTGTAAACAGCTGGGGCCCCAGCACAGAACCTTGCGGTACCCCACTAGTCACTGCCTGCCATTCTGAAAAGTACCCATTTACTCCTACTCTTTGCTTCCTGTATGACAACCAGTTCTCAATCCATGTCAGTACACTACCCCCAATCCCATGTGCTCTAACTTTGCACATCAATCTCTTGTGTGGGACCTTGTCGAACGCCTTCTGAAAGTCCAAATATACCACATCAACTGGTTCTCCCTTATCCACTCTACTGGAAACATCCTCAAAAAATTCCAGAAGATTTGTCAAGCATGATTTCCCTTTCACAAATCCATGCTGACTTGGACCTATCATGTCACCTCTTTCCAAATGCACTGCTATGACATCCTTAATAATTGATTCCATCATTTTACCCACTACCGATGTCAGGCTGACCGGTCTATAATTCCCTGTTTTCTCTCTCCCTCCTTTTTTAAAAAGTGGGGTTATATTGGCTACCCTCCACTCCATAGGAACTGATCCAGAGTCAATGGAATGTTGGAAAATGACTGTCAACGCATCCACTATTTCCAAGGCCACTTCCTTAAGTACTCTGGGATGCAGTCCATCAGGCCCTGGGGATTTATCGGCCTTCAATCCCATCAATTTCCCCAACACAATTTCCCGGCTAATAAGGATTTCCCTCAGTTCCTCCTCCTTACTAGACCCCCCGACCCCTTTTATAACCGGAAGGTTGTTCGTGTCCTCCTTCGTGAATACCGAACCAAAGTACTTGTTCAATTGGTCCGCCATTTCTTTGTTCCCCGTTATGACTTCCCCTGATTCTGACTGCAGGGGACCTACGTTTGTCTTTACTAACCTTTTTCTCTTTACATATCTATAGAAACTTTTGCAATCCGTCTTAATGTTCCCTGCAAGCTTCTTCTCATACTCCATTTTCCCTGCCCTAATCAAACCCTTTGTCCTCCTCTGCTGAGTTCTAAATTTCTCCCAGTTACATGTAGGCCCAGACCAGGTAAGGGCGGCACTTCTTGGAGTGTAGTCACTGTTGTAATGTGGGAACCACGGCAGCCAATTTGTGCACAGCAAGCTCCCACAAATAGCAATGTGATAATGACCAGATAATCTGTTTTGTTATGTGATTGAGGGATAAATATTGGCCCCAGGACAGCGGGGATGACTCCCCCTGCTCTTCTTCGAAATAGTACCATCCACCTGAGAGAGCAGACAGGAACTCGGTTTAACATCTCATCCGAAAGATAGCACCTCCAATAGTGCAGCACTCCCTCAGCACTGCACTGGAGTGTCAGCCTAGATTTATGTGCTCAAGTCCATGGTCCATGGTCCAACACCGTCTCCAGTGCGCCAGCGCAGCCTTTGGTCGCCTGAGGAAGGGAGTGTTTGAAGACCGGGACCTCAAATCTGGCACCAAGCTTATGGTCTACAGGGCAGTAGTGAGCCTCTTACATGGCTCAGAGACATGGACTATATACAGCAGGCACCTCAAAGCACTGGGGAAGTACCACCAACGGTGCCTCTGCAAGATCCTGCAAATCCCCTGGGAAGACAGACGCACCAACGTCAGTGTTCTCGATCAGACTAACATCCCCAGCACTGACCACACTCGACCAGCCCCGTTGGGCGGACCACATTGTCCGCATGCCTGACACAAGACTCACAAAGCAAGCGCTCTACTCGGAACTGCCACACGGCAAGCGAATCCTAAGTGGGCAGAGGAAACGTTTCAAGGACACCCTCAAAGCCTCCCTGATAAAGTGTAACATCCCCACCGACACCTGGGAGTCCCTGGCCCAAGACCAGCCTAAGTGGAGGAAGAGCATCCGGGAGGGCGCTGAGCACCTCGAGTCTCGTCGCCAAGAGCATGCAGAAAACAAGCGCAGGTAGCGGAAGGAGCGTGTGGCAAATCTGCCCCACCCAACCTTTCCTTCAACCACTGTTTGTCCCACCTGTGACAGAGACTGTAACTCCTGTATTGGACTGTACAGTCACCTGAGAACTCACTTTTGGAGTGGATGCAAGTCTTCTTCGATTTCAAGGGACTGCCTATGATGATGATGTTGATGTGCTCAGGTCCCTGGGGTGGGACTTGAACCCACAACCTTCTGAGGCAGAGGCAAGTGTGCTACCCACTGAGCCATGGCTGACACTAGTGTTTTTAATTAACTGAATTTAAATTCCCCATGGTGGGATTTGAACTCATGTCTCTGGATTTTTACTCCAGGCCTCTGGATTACTGGTCCAGTAACAGAACCACAATGCTACCGTACTCTCAAACTGTACCCTTCAAACTTGTTTCCTAACTTCACTCCTGAAAAGCCTGGCTGTAATTTTTAGCCTGTGTCCCATAAGAACGTAAGAAATAGGAGCTGGAGTAGGCCATTCGGCCCCTCGAGCCTGCTCAGCCATTTAATACGATCATGGCTGATTCGATTATGGACTCAGGTCCACTTCCCGCTCCCCATAAACCCCTTATCTCCTTATCGGTTAACATAGAAATAGAAACATAGAAATTTACAGCGCAGAAGGAGGCCATTTCGGCCCATCGTGTCCGCGCCGGCCAACAAAGAGCCACACGGCCCTCGGTCAGCAGCCCTGAAGGTTACATATAAACCTATGAACAATGAACAATGACGGACAGGTAAAGAGCACCCAGCCCAACCAGTCCACCCCACACAACTGTGGCAACCCTTACACTGAAACATTCTACACTCCACCCCAACCAGAGCCATGTGATCTCCTGGGAGAAGCAAAAACCAGATAAAAACCCAGGCCAATTTAGGGAGAAACAAATTTGGGAAAATTCCTCTTCGACCCATCCAGGCAATCGAAACTATTCCAGGAGATCACCCTGGCCGTATTCTATTCCCTGCAGTACTTGCCATCAATACTGCGTCAACAAAAGGTCATCCAGTCTAATCCCAATTACCAGCTCTAGATCCGTAACACTGCAGGTTACTGCACTTTAAGTGCCCATCCAACCATCTTTTAAAAGTGGTGAGGGTTTCTGCATCCACCACTCTTCCAGGCAGCGAGTTCCAGATCCCCACAACCCTCTGTGTAAAGAAGCCTCCCCTCAAAGCCCCTCTAAACCTTTCACCAACCACCTTAAAACTATGCCCCCTCATAATAGATCCCTCCACCAATGGAAATAGGCCCTTACTATCCACTATGTCCAGGCCCCTCAATATTTTGTACACCTCAATGAGGTCTCCTTTCAACCTCTTCTGTTCCAATGAGAACAAACCCAGCCTATCCAATCTGTCCTCATAACTACCGGTAATATTCTCCATTCCAGGCAGCATCCTAGTAAATCTCCTCTGCACCCTCTCTAGTGCAATCACGTCCTTCCTATAATACGGCGACCAGAACTGCACGCAGTACTCCAGCTGTGGCCGAACCAAAGTATTATACAATTTAAGCATAACCTCCCTGCTCTTATATTCTGTGCCTTGGCCAATAAAGGCAAGCATTCCGTATGCCTTCTTAACCACCTTATCCACCTGGCCTGCTACTTTCAGGGATCTGTGGACAAGCACTCCAAGATCCCTTTGCTCATCAACACTATTAAGTGGCCTACCACTTAATGTGTATACCCTTTCCTTATTAGCCCTCCCAAAGTGCATCACCTCATACTTCTCTGAATTAAATTCCATTTGCCACTGCTCTGCCCACCTGACCAGTAGATTGATATCCTCCTGCAGCCCATGACTTTCCTCTCCATTATCAACCACACAGCCAATTTTAGTGTCGTCTGCAAACTTCTTAATCAGACTCCTGATATTCAAATCTAAATCGTTGATATATACCACAAAAAGCAAGAGACCCAGCACGGAGCCCTGCGGAATCCCACTGGAAATATCCTTCCAGTCACAAAAACGTCCATCAACCATTACCCTTTGCTTCCTACCTCCAAGCCAATTTTGGATCCAACTTGCCACTTTGCCCTGGATCCCATGGGCTTTAACCTTCATGACCAGTCTACCATGTGGGACCTAATCAAAAGCTTTGCTAAAGTCCATATACACTACATTGTACGCACTACCCTCATCGACCCTCTTGGTTACCTCCTCAAAAAATTCAATCAGGTTAGTCAAACACGATCTTCCCTTAACAAATCCGTGCTGACTGTCCCGAATTAATCCCTGCCTTTCCAAATGTAGATTTATCCTGTTTTTCAGGATTTTTTTCAATAATTTTCCCAACGCTGAGGTTAAGCTGACAGGCTTGTAATTACTTGGCCTAGCCCTTTCTCCCTTCTTAAACAAGGGTACTACATTAACAGTCCTCCAATCCTCCGGCACCACGCCCAGATCCAAAGAGGACTGAAAAATGGTGGTCAAGGCCTCTGCTATTTCCTCTTTTACTTCGCTCAACAGCCTGGGATGCATTTCATTTGGGCTTGGGGACTTAGCGACTCTCAAAGCTGCTAAACCCCTAAATACTTCCTCTCTCACTATATTTATTTCATCCAGAATATCGCACTCCTCCTCTATAGCAGTATTGCCCCTTTCCCAGCTTTCACAGCTCTCTGAGGCAGCGAATTCCACAGATTCACAACCCTCTGAGAGAAGAAATTCCTCCTCATCTCAGTTTTAAATGGGCGGCCACTTATTCTAAGATTATACCCCCTAGTTCTAGTCTCCCCCATCAGTGGAAACATCCTCTCTGCATCCACTTTGTTAAGCCCCCTCACAATCTTATATGTTTCGATAAGATCACCTCTTATTTTTCTTAATTCCAATGAGTAGAGGCACAACTCCTCAAACTTTCTTCATAAGTCAACCCCCTCATCTCCAGAATCAACCTAGTGAGCCTTCTCTGAACTGCCTCCAAAGCAAGTATATCCTTTCGTAAATATGGAAATCAAAACTGTACGCAGTATTCCAGGTATGGCCTCACCAATACCTTGTGTAGCTGTAGCAAGACTTCCCTGCTTTTATACTCCAGCCCCTTTGCAATAAAGGCCAATATTCCATGCCCCCAGGTCCCGCTGTTCTGCAGCACTTTGCAATCTTTCTCCCTTTAAATAATAAATTACTCGTTGATTTTTTTCTGCCAAAGTGCATAACCTCACACTTTCCAACATTATACTCCATCTGCTAAATTTTTGCCCACTCGCTTAGCCTGTCTCCGTCCTTTTGCAGATTTTTTGTGTCCTCCTCACACATTGCTTTTCCTCCCATCTTTGTATCGTCAGCAAACTTAGCTACATTACACTCAGTCCTTTCTTTGAAGTCGTTATTATCGATTGTAAATAGTTGGGGTCCCAGCACTGAGCCCTGCGGCACACCACTAGTTACTGATTGCCAACCATTTATCCCGACTCTCTGTTTTCTGTTAGTTAGCCAATCCTCCATCCGTGCTAATATATTACCCCCGACCCCGTGAAATTTTATCTAGTTCAGTAACCTTTTATTTGGCATCTGGTCAAATGCATTCTCAAAGTCCAAATACACCAAATCCACTGGATCCCCTTTACCCACCCTGTTCGTTACATCCTCAAAGAATTCCAGCAAATTTGTCAAACATGACTTCCCCTTCATAAATCCATGCTGAATCAGCCTGACTGAATTATGCTTTTCCAAATGTCCTGCTACTGCTTCTTTAATAATGGACTCCAACATTTTCCCAACCATAGATGTTAGAAACATAGAAACATAGAAAATAGGTGCAGGAGTAGGCCATTCGGCCCTTCGGGTCTGCACCACCATTCAATAAGATCATGGCAGATCATTCACCTCAGTATCCCTTTCCTGCTTTCTCTCCATAACCCTTGATCCCTTTAGCCGTCAGGGCCATATCTAACTCCCTCTTGAATATATCTAACAAACTGGCATCAACAACTCTCTGCTGTAGAGAATTCCACAGGTTAACAACTCTTTGAGTGAAGAAGTTTCTCCTCATCTCGATCCTAAATGGCCTACCCCTTATCCTTAGACTGTGACCCCTGGTTCTGGACATTGCCAACATTGGGAACATTCTTCCTGCATCTAACCTGTCCAGTCCCATCAGAATTTTATATGTTCCTATGAGATCCCCTCTCATTCTTCTAAACTCCAGTGAATTCAGGCCCAGTAGATCCATCTCTCCTCATACGTCAGTCCCGTCATCCCGTGAATCAGTCTGGTGAACCTTTGCTGCACTCCCTCAATAGCAAGAACGTCCTTCCTCAGATTAGGTGACCAAAACTGAACACAATATTCCAGGTGAGGCCTCACCAAGGCTCTGTACAATTGCAGTAAGACCTCCCTGCTCATATACTCAAATCCCCTAGCTATGATGGTCAACATGTCATTTGCCTTCTTCACCGCCTGCTGTACCTGCATGCCAACTTTCAATGACTGATGAACCATGACACCCAGGTCTCGTTGCTCCTCCCCTTTTCCTAAACTGCCGCCATTCAGATAATATTCTGCCTTCATGTTTTTGCCACCAAAGTGGATAACCTCACATTTATCCACATTATACTGCATCTGCCAAGCATTTGCCCACTCACCTAACCTGCCCAGCCTCTTAGCTCCTCCTCAAAGCTCACACCGTCACCCAGCTTAGTGTCGTCTGCAAACTTGGAGATATTACACTCAATTCCTTAATCTAAGTCATTAATGTATATTGTAAATAGCTGGGGTCCCAGCACTGAGCCCTGCGGCACTCCACTAGTCACTGCCTGCCATTCTGAAAAGGACCCATTTAGCCCGACTCTCTGCTTCCTGTCTGCCAACCAATTCTCTATCCACATCAATACATTACCCCCAATACCATGTGCTTTAATTTTGCACACCAATCTCTTGCGTGGGACCTTGTCAAAAGCCTTTTGAAAGTCCAAATACACCACATCCACTGGTTCTCCCTTGTCCACTCTACTAGTTACATGCTCAAAAAATTCTAGAAGATTTGGCTAACTGGTCTATAGTTTCCTGCTTTTTGACTGCCTCCTTTTTTAAATAGGGGTGTTACATTTGCAGGAGTAGGCCATTTGGCCTCTCGAGCCTGCTCTGCCATTTAATAAGATCATGGCTGATCTGATCATGGACTCAGCTCCACTTCCCTGCCCACTCCCCATAACCCTTGATTCCCTTATCACTCAAAAACTGTCCATCTCCATGTTAAATATATTCAATGTCCCAGCCTCCACAGCTCTCTGGGGCAGAGGATTCCATAGATTTATAACACTCAGAGAAGAAATTTCTCTTCAGCTCAGTTTTAAATGGGCGGCCCCTTATTCTAAGACTATGTCCCCTAGTTTTAGTTTCCCCTGAATGGAAATATCCTCTCTGCATCCACCTTGTTAAGCCCGCTCATTATCTTATGTTTCAATAAGATCACCTCTCATTCTACTGAATTCCAATGTGTATAGGCCAAACCTACTCAACCTATCCTCATAAGTCAACCCCCTCATCTCTGGAATCAACCCAATGAACCTTCTCTGAACAGCCTCCAATGCAAGTATATCCTTCCTTAAATACGGAGACCATAACTATATACAGTACTCCAGGTGTGGCCTTAACAATACCCTGTACAGTTGCAGCAGGACTTCTATGTTTTTATACTCTATCCCCCTTGCAATAAAGGCCAACATTCCATTTGCCTTCCTGATCACTTGCTGAACCTGTATACTAACTTTTTGTGTTTCATGCACAAGGACCCCCAGGGTCTCTCTGTATTGCAACACTTTGTAATTTTTCTTCATTTAAATTATAATTTGCTTTTCAATTATTTCTGCCAAAGTGGATAACCTCACACTTTCCCACATTATACTCCATCTGCCAAATTTTTGACCACTCACTTAGACTGTCTATATCCCTTTGCAGATTTTTTGTGTCCTCCTCACAAATGGCTTTCCGACCCATCTTTGTATCATCAGCAAACTTGTCTACATTACACTCGGTCCCTTCATCCAAGTCATTAATATAGATTGTAAATATTTGAGGCCCTAGCACCGATCCCTGCGGCACCCCACTAGTTACTGTTTGCCAACCGGAAAATGACCCATTTATCCCGACTCTCTGCTTTCTGTTAGTTAGCCAATCCTCTGTCCATGCTAATATATTATCCCCAAACCCATGAGCTTTTATCTTGTGCAGTAACCTCTTTGATGGCATCTTGTCGAATGCTTTCTGGAAATTCAAATACACCACATCCACTGGTTCCCCCTTATCCACCCTGCTTGTTACATCCTCAAAGAACTCCGGCAAATTTGTCAAACATGATTTCCCATTCATAAAACCATGCTGACTCTGCTTGCCTCTCGAGCCTGCTCCACTATTCATGGCTGATCTGATCTTGGCCTCAACTCCACTTCCCCACTCACTCCCCATAACCCTTATCACTCAAAAACTATTCAATGACTTTGCATCCACAGCTCTCTGGGGCAGAGAATTCCAAAGATTCACAACCCTCTGAGAGAAGAAATTCCTCTTCATTTCCTTTTGAAATGAGCGACCCCTTTTTCTGTAACTATGCCCCCTAGTTCTAGATTCCTCCACAAGGGGAAACATCTTCTCTGCATCTATCCTGTCAAGCCGCTTCAGAATCTTATATGTGTCAATAAGATCACCTCTACGTCTTCTAAGCTCCAATGCGTACAGACCCAACCTGCTCAACCTTTCTCCATAAGATAATCCCTTCATCTCAGGAATCAACCTCTTGAACGTTCTCTGAACTGCATCCAATGCAAGTATATCCCTCCTTAAATGAGACGACCAAAATTGTATGCAGTAATCCAGGTGTGGTCTTACCAACGCCCTGTACAGTTGTAGCAGGACTTCCCTACTTTTATACTCCATCCCCTTGAAATAAAGGTCAACATTACATTTGCCTTCCTAATTACTTGCTGTACCTGCATGCTAACGTTTTGTGTTTCATGTATGAGGTCTCCCAGGTCCCTCTGTACCACCACATTTTGTAATCTCTCCCCATTTAAATAATAACTTGCTTTTTTATTTTTCCTACCAAAGGGGATAACCTCACATTTTCCCACATTATACTCCATCCGCCAAATGTTTGCCCACTCACTTAGCCTGTCTATATCCCTTTGTAGATTCTTTGCTTCCTCCTCACAACTTGCTTTCCCACCTATCTTTGTATCATCAGCAAATTTAGCTACATTACACTCGGTCCCTTCATACAAGTCAGTAATATAGATTGTAAATAGTTGAGGCCCCAGCACTGATCCCTGAGGCACCCCAATAGTTACAGGCTGCCAACCTAAAAACGATCCATTTATCCCGACTCTCTGCTTTCTAGATTCACCAACCAGTGGAAATATTTTCTCTCTATCTACCCTATCAGCTCCCCTTAATATCTTGAAACCTTCAATCAAATCACCCCTTAGCCTTTTAAATTCCAGGGAATACAACCCTAATTTGTGTAATTTGCGCCAGTAAAACCAAACCCTACCACAATACTCAGGCCCCCCCTCTTTGGGAGAAAATTAGATTGAGCGAGATAGAAATCCTGAATAAGGATGAGTTACTGGATCTTACCATTGTGCCGATTGGGGAGTTTCAACTAGTTGGAGAAGCCAATCGTAGAAGAAGGAAAAAGAAGGAAAAAAACATAATTAAAATCATGCTTAAATCATAATTAAAATGTTCCAGTTCTGACGAAGGATCGTCGACCTGAAATGTTAACTCTGTTTCTCTCTCCACAGATGCTGCCTGACCCGCTGAGTATTTCCAGCATTTTCTGTTTTAATTTCAGATTCCAGCATCCGCAGTATTTTGCTTTTAGAATTAAAATCCTATCAGCTCAAGGTGCGGAGATGAAATGAAAATGCAAAATAAAATATTGTCTGGGATAAAATAGGCTTTTATCCATGCTTGGCATGTGGACGTCGCTGGCAAGGCCGGTATTTATTGCCCATCCCTAGTTGCCCAGGTTTGATACAACTGAATGGCTTGCTAGGCCATTTCAGCGGGGCAGTTAAGAGTAAACCACGTTGGTGTGGGACTGGAGTCACGTATAGGCCCAGACCGGGTAAGGACGGCAGGTTTCATTCCCTTTAGGATATCAGTGAACCATCGGATTTTTATGACATTCTGACAGCATCTCGGTCACTTCTACTGATGACAGCTTCATGATTTAAATTGGTGTGATGGGATTTGAACTCTCAGTGCTACTGGATTAACTCGTCCAGTAACATAACTTCTACACTACCATGCCCCTAATTCAGGCACCGTGATGCAGGCACTCATGAAGCCAGCATCGTGTGGACGTCACGGTGAGGGACTGGGCCTTTTTTTAAAAAAATGGAATCACGCCAAACCAGCGGCAGTTAACCAGTCCCAGCAAGATGCTGGTTGTGCTGGTTACTGACAGTAAGGGAACGGTAGCATAGTGGTAACGTTACTGGACTAGTAATCCAGAGGACGGGACTAATGATCCAGAGATGTGCGTTCATAATCCCACCCGTCGGCAGCTGGGGAATTTAAATTCACTTAATGTCAGTAATGGTGACCTTGAAACTACCAGATTGTCGTAAAAACCCATCTAGTTCACTAATGTCCCTTTAGGGAAGGAAATCTGCCGTCCTTACCCGGTCTGGGCCTACATGTGACTCCAGACCCACAGCAATGTGGTTGACTCTTAACTGCCCTCTGAAATGACCTAGCGAGACACGCAAGGACAATAAATGCTGGCCTTGCCAGCGACGCTAACATCCTGTGAACAGATTTTTAATAAACAACGCCACTTGGTTAATTTTCACCTTATTATTTCTCGGCGAGAAGGAAATAGGAAGCAGGGTGCTCAGGACCGCCATCACCTCCAAGTCACACATCATCCTGACGTGGACATACATTCAAAATTAAAGCACATGGTATTGGGGGTAATGTACTGACGTGGATAAAGAACTGGTTGGCAGACAGGAAGCAAAGAGTAGGAATAAACGGGTCCTTCTCAGAATGGCAGGCAGTGACTAGCGGGGTACCGCAAGGTTCAGTGCTGGGACCCCAGCAATTTACAATATACATTAATGATTTAGACAAATCAATTGAATGTAATATCTCCAAGTTTGCAGATGACACTAAGCTGGGTGGTGGTGTGAGCTGTGAGGAGGATGATAAGAGGCTGTAGGGTGACTTGGACAAGTTAGGTGAGTGGGCAAATGCATGGCAGATGCAGTATAATGTAGATAAATGTGAGGTTATCCACTTTGGTGGCAAAAACTGAAAGGTAGAATATTATCTGAATGGTGACAGATTAGGAAAAGGGGAGGTGCAACGAGACCTGGCTGTCATGGTACATCAGTCATTGAAAGTTGGCATGCAGGTACAGCAGGCGGTGAAGAAGGCAAATGGCCTTCATAGCGAGAGGATTTGAGTATACGAGCGGGGAGTTCTTACTACAGTTGTACAGGGCCTTGGTGAGGCCACACCTTAAATATTGTGTACAGATTTGGTCTCCTAATCTGAGGAAGGACATTCTTGCTATTGAGGGAGTGCAGCGAAGGTTCACCAGACTGATTCCCGGGATGGCAGGACAGACATATTAAGAAAGACTGGATCGACTAGGCTTATATTCACTGGAATTTAGAAGAATGAGAGGGGCCTCGTAGATGCATATAAAATTCTGACGGGATTGGACAGGTTAGATGCAGGAAGAATGTTCCTGATGTTGGGGAAGTCAGAACCAGGGGTCATAGTGTAAGGATAAGGGGGAAGCCATTTAGGACCAAGATGAGGAGAAACTTCTTCGCTCAGAGAATTGTGAACCTGTGAAATTCTCTACCACAGAAAGTTGTTGAGGCCAATTCGTTAGATATATTCAAAAGGGAGTTAGATGTGACCCTTACGGCTAAAGGGATATGGATCAAGGGGTATGGGGAGAAAGCAGGAATGGGGTACTGAAGTTGCATGATTAGCCATGAATGTGGTGCAGGCTCGAAGGGATGAATGGCCTGCTCCTGCACCTATTTTCTATGCTTCTATGATCCTTGTCGCTGGATCAAAACCCTGGAACTCCCTCCCTAACAGCACTGTGGGAGCACCTTCACCACATGGACTGCAACGGTTCAAGAAGGCGGCTTACCGCCACATTCTCAAGGGCAATTAGGGATGGGCAATAAATGCCGGCCTTGCCAGCCACGCCCACATCCCAGGAATGATTTTTATTTTTAAAACATCACTTATAGGGTAAAGTTATACAAAGGAATTTCTTAGAGTTTATAAATTACCTTTCTAAATTGTTGCAGTAGCTCCGGGATTTTCTCTGCTGCTCAAGAATGTGCATATGCTTTTTCCGAGAATGTATGGTTCAATATTATCATGTGGAGATGTGTTTGTGTGTGAATTTGTGCGTGTGTGGCGATGAACTATGTTGTTATATTTTATTTTACAATAAGAAATATATTTCATTCATTATGATGTCATGCCAACTCCTGTGACATCATTCTGTCTTCCACACAGCAATTTGTTTTAAGGACATGATTGCTGCCAATGATCAGACATTTCGCCCAACAGCTCCCATGTTGACAGCCTGTGATAAAATAGGTTGATTGTTTTTAAATTGATAATGCTGGGTGAAAAGGTTTGCACTTATATAACGCCTTTCACGACCAAAGGACATCTCAAAGCGCTTCACAGCCAAGGAAGTACTTTTTAAAAAGAAATGTAGTCAGTCACTGTTGTAATGTGGGAAATGCAGCAGCCAATTTACGCACAGCAAGCTCCGACAAACAGCAATGTGATAATGACCAGATAATCTGTTTTTGTTATGTTGGTTGGGGGATAAATATTGGCCCAGGACACCGGGGATAACTCCCCTGCTCTTCTTTGAAATAGTGCCGTTAGATCGTTTACGTCCACCTGAGAGAGTAGATTTAATGTCTCATCTTAAAGGCAGCAGTGCAACACTCCCTCAGTCTAGATTTATATGTTTTAGTCCCTGGAGTGGGACTTGAACCCACTAACCTTCTGACTCAGAAGCAAGAGTGTTACCCACTGAGCCACAGCTGACACAGCCAAAGAGCAAGGGGCCGTGATACCGAAGGTTGAGAAGACAAGGTAATGGTGAAGTGACAGCAGGCTTGGCATTTAAACACCTGTAGACTATCGACGGAAGGGAAGATTGAGGGAGGGAATGAGTTCCAGAAGTTTAAGGCCCCAGGAAAGTACAGATTAGTGCAGGAAAGAGATGATGCTAATTACTGAGCACTTAAAAATGGTTTTCGAGCCAGGGTATTAGCCATCCTAATTGCCCCTCTCGACTGCAGAGCTACACCAGCCGTTGTGAACGTTATTTTTAAAGTTTGCGCGGCTTCCAGAAGCTTCCGGCTCGTTGTCAGGAGTCGCTCCATTTGTTGTACCCAATTTTCTCCCCTCTCTTGGGCATCCCGTCTCTCGCTGGGGTAGGGTTCCAGCTGCCCTCTGCTATCTTGCCCGGGCGAGCGCTCATCACGCAGGAAGGTGCCTCAGTGGGCACCTCTTGGGCCAGAAAGCTGTGGGTTCAAGTCCCTTAAAAACCAGCAAATGACAACCAGAAAAATAATAAATAGCGGGAAGATAGATTCAGAAATATAAAAACAGATAGTAAGAGTTTCTAGAGGTACATAAAAAGGAAAAGAATGGCTAAAGTAAATGTTGGTCCCCTAGAGGATGAGACCGGGGAATTAATAATGGTGAAAAGGAAAATGGCAGAGACTTTGAACAAATATTTTATATCGGTCTTCACGGTAGAAGACACTAAAAACATACCACTAGTGGATAATCAAGGGGCTATAGGGAAGGAGGAACTTAATACAATCACTATCACTAAAGAAGAAGTACTCAGTAAAATAATGGGACTAAAGGTGGACAAGTCCCCTGGACCTGATGGCCTGCATCCTAGTGTCTTAAAAGAAGTGGCTGCAGAGATAGTGGATGCATTGGTTGTAATCGACCAAAATTCCCTGGATTCTGGGGCGGTCCCAGAGAATTGGAAAACCGCAAACGTAACGTCCCTATTTAAAAAAGGAAGCAGACAGAAAGCAGGAAACTATAGACCAGTTAGCCTAACATCTGTTGTTGGGAAAATGCTGGAGTCCATTATTAAGGAAATTAATAGCAGGACATATGGAAAAGCATAATTCAATCAAGCAGAGTTAGCATGGTTTTATGAAAGGAAAATCATGTTTGACAAATTTGCTGGAGTTTTTTGAGGATATAACGAGCAGGGTGGATAAAGGGGAACCAGTGTATGTGGTGTATTTGGATTTCCAGAAGGCATTCGATAAAGTGTCACATAAATGGTTGCTGCACAAGATAAAAGTTCACGGGGCGGGGGTGTGGGGGGGGGGGGGGGTAATATTAGCATGGATAGAGGATTGGCTAACTGTAAGAAAACAGAGAGTCGGGATAAATGGATCATTTTCTGGTTGGCAAACAGTAACTAGTGGGGTGCCGCTGATGATACAAAGATGGGTGGGAAAGCAAATTGTGAGGAGGACACAAGAAATCAACAAAGGGATATAGACAGGCTAAGTGAGTGAGCAAAAATCTGGCAGATGGAGTATAATGTGGGAAAATGTGAGGTTATCCACTTTGGCAGAAAAAAAATCAAAAGGCAAATTATAATTTAAATGGAGAAAAATTGCAAAATGCTGCAGTACAGAGAGACCTGAGGGTCCTTCTATATGAAACACAAAAAGTTAGTATGCAGGTATAGCAAGTGATCAGGAAGGCAAATGGAATGTTGGCCTTTATTGCAACGGGGATGGAGTATAAAAGCAGAGAAGTCCTGCTACAACTGTACAGGGTATTGGTGAGGCCACACCTGGAGTACTGCGTGCAGTTTTGGTCTCCGCATTTAAGAAAGGATATACTTGTTTTGGAGGCTGTTTAGAGAAGGTTCATTAGGTTGATTCCAGAGATGAGGGGGTTGACTTATGAAGATAGGTTGAGTAGGTTGGGCCTATACACATTGGAGTTCAGAAGAATGAGAGGTGATCTTACCAAAACATATAAGATAATGAGGGGGCTCAACAAGGTGGATGCAGAGAGGATATTTCCACTAAAACTAGGGAGCATAGTCTCAAAATAAGGGGCCACCCATTTAAAACTGAGATGAGGAGGAATTTCTTCTCTCACAGGGTTGTAAATCTGTGGAATTCTCTGTCTCAGGGAGCTGTGGAGGCTGGGTCATTGAATATATTTAAGGCGGAGTTAGACAGATTTTTGAGCGATAAGGGAATAAAGGGTTATGAGGAGCGGACAGGGAAGTGGAGCTGAGTCCATGATCAGATCAGCCATGACCTAAATTAAATGGCAAAGCAGGCTCGAGGGGCCAAATGGCCTACTTCTGCTCCTATTTCTTGTGTTTTGTTCTTATTACAGTATTGGTAGGAGTGACCACCACACAATCCTTGTGGAGGCAAAGTCCAGTCTTCACACTGAGGACACCCTCCATCGTGTTGTGTGGAACTACCTCCGTGTTAAATGGGATAGATTCAGAAGAGATCAAGCAGCTCAAAGCTGGGCATCCATGAGGTGCTGTGGGCCTTCAGCAGCAGCAGAATTGTATTCCACCACAATCTGTAACCTCATGGCCCGGCATATCCCTCACTCTACCATTACCATCAGCTAGGGGACCAACCTGGTTCAATGAGGAGTGTAGAAGAGCTTGCCAAGAGCAGCACCAGGCGTACCTAAAAATGAGGTGCCAACCTGGGGAAGCTGCAACACAGGACTACATGCATGCTAAGCAGCGGAAGCAGCATGCTATAGACAGGGCTAAGCGATCCCACAATCAACGGATCGGATCAAAGTTCTGCAGTCCTGCTACATTCAGTCATGAATGGTGGTGGACCATTAAACAACTAATGGGAGGAGGAGGCTCCATGAATATCCCCAACCTCAATGATGGCGGAGCCCAGCACGCGAATGCAAAAGACAAGGCTGAATCATTTGCAGCCATCTTCAGTCAGAAGTGCCGAGTGGATGATCCATATCGGCCTCCTCCTGAGGTCCCCACCATCACAGAAGCCAGTCTTCAGCCAATTCGATTCACTCCACGTGATATTAAGATATTGAGGTGAGGGGGTGGGGGGAGTGGGGGGGGAAACTTAAAACAATCACTATCACGAGAGAAAAAGTACCAGGCAAGCTAATGGGTCTAAAGTTGGACAAGTCCTCTGGACTTGATGGCCTGCATCCTAGGCTCTTAAAAAAAGTGGCTGCAGAGATAGTGGATGCATTGGTTGTAATCTACCAAAATTCCCTGGATTCAGGAGAGGTCCCAGCGGTCTGGAAAACCGCGAATGTAATGTATTCAAGAAAGGAAGGAGACAGAAAGCAGGAAACTATAGACCAGTTTACTTAACATCTGTCAAAGGCTATGGACCCCGACAACATCCCGGCTGTCATGCTGAAGACTCGTGTTCCAGAACTAGCCGCGCCTCTAGCCAAGCTGTTCCAGTACAGCTAAAACAATGGCAGCTACCCGACAATGTGGAAAATTGCCCAGATGTGTCCTCTTCACAAAAAGCAAGACAAATCCAATCCGGCCAATTACCGCCCCATCAGTCTACTCTCAATCACTAGCAAAGTGTTGGAAGGTGTTGTCGACAGTGCTATCAAGCGGCACTTACTCACCGATGCTCAGTTTGGGTTCCGCCAGGATCACTCGGCTCCAGACCTCATTACAGTCTTGGTCTAAAACATGGACCAAAGAAGCAGCAAATGAAGAAACAAAAGATGGGTCGAGAAGAGGTGTAAATGGGAAGGCCCCGTGGAGGCCTCAATCTGCGTGAGAACACCAGCGGCAGGTCAGGGCCGTAGAAGGAGCGGCGAACAGCGGCCTGGAAGCAGCGTGGAGGCCTACTACTCCAGGGAGCAAAGAGTGACGTCATCAAGATCCAGGTCGGTGATTGGAGCTTGGGCAGATACAGCAGGAGCGGCGAGGTCGGGGTGAAGGAGCGGCGAGATTGTGGAGGGATGTGATCGGGGCCCGGGGAGGTGTGAATTTGGGGCCAGGGGCCCAGGAACAGCACGGGCCAGCCCATACTGTGATATGGGTGCGCACTAGGTCCGTGCAGCAGAGCTGGTCTCCAGTTGTCTTGGGTAACCCTTGCCACTGGACCAAGACCCCTAGCTCTGTCAAGCCCGTGTGGTGGCTGGTGTGCAATGGTCACCACACGTTAAAAAAATCCACGCACAGGCATCTTCCACCCTTCAGGATGTAGTTCGGGATCCGGAATATTAGGTCCTTCATTGAAACACCTGTGAACTTATCCTTTTTTGGCGTGGAAGCAGGTCATCCTCGTTTCAAGGACTGCCTATGATGATGAAACATGGACAAAAGAGCTGAATTCCAGACGTGAGGTGAGAGTGACTGCTCTCGACATCAAGGCAACATTTGACCAAATGTGGTATCAAGGTGCCCTGGTAAAACTGAAGTCAATGGGAATCAGGGGGAAAACTCTCCACTGGCTGGAGTCATACCTAACACAAAGGACGATGGTTGTGGTTGTTGGAGACCAATCATCTCAGCCCCAGGACATCGCAGCAGGAGTTCCTCAGGGCAGTGTCCTAGGCCCAACCATCTTCAGCTGCTTCATCAATGACTTCCCTCCATCATAAGGTCAGAAGTGAGGATGTTCGCTGATTACTGCACAGTGTTCAGTTCCATTCACAACTCCTCAGATAATGAATCAGTCCATGCCCGCATACAGCAAGACCTGGACAACATTCAGGCTTGGGCTGATGTGTGGCGCGAATGTTACTTGCCACTTAAGTGCCAGGCAATGACTATCTCCAACAAGCGTGAGTCCAACCACCGCCTCTTGACATTCAACGACATTACCATCGCCGAATCCCCCACCATCAACATCCTGGGGGTCACCATTGACCAGAAACTTAACTGGACCAGCCACATAAATACTGTGGCAACAAGAGCGGGTCAGAGGCTGGGTATTCTGCGGCGAGTGTCTCACCTCCTGACTCCCCAAAGTCTTCCCACCATCTACAAGGCACAAGTCAGGAGTGTGATGGAATACTCTCCACTTACCTGGATGATTGCAGCTCCAACAACACTCAAAAAGCTCAACACCATCCAGGACAAAGCAGCCCCCTTGATTGGCACCTCATCCACCACCTTCAACATTCAGTCCTTATACGGGAAAAGGAGGAAATATTTGCAGGACTATGGTGGGAAAGGACAAGGGGAGTGAGACTAATTGGAGAGCTCTTTCAAAGTGCGGTACAGCCACGATGGGCCAAACGGCCTCCTTCTGTGCTGTATGATTCTATGAGGGAGGTCGGAAATGAAAACAGAAAATTCTGGCGTTTTACAGCAGGAGAGCTAACGGGGCTGTAACATACCTTATCTGGCACATCTCTCAAGCTCACCCTCATAGAAACATAGAAAATATGTGCAGGAGTAGGTCATTCGGCCCTTTGAGCCTGCACCACCATTCAATAAGGTCATGGCTGATCATTCACCTCAGTACCCCTTTCCTGCTTTCTCTCCACACCCCTTGGAATGTTGCAACATCCCCACCGACACCTGGGAGTCCCTGGCCAAAGACCGCCCGAAGTGGAGGAAGAGCACCCGGGAGGGCGCTGAGCACCTCGAGTCTCGTCGCCGAGAGCATGCAGAAAACAAGCGCAGACAGCGGAAGGAGCGTGCGGCAAACCAGACTCCCCACCCACCCTTTCCCTCAACCACTGTCTGTCCCACCTGTGACAGAGACTGTAATTCCCATATTGGACTGTTCAGTCACCTGAGAACTCACTTTTAGAGTGGAAGCAAGTCTTCCTCGATTTCGAGGGACTGCCTATGATGATGATGATTTTTAAAATGCTCTACCACCCTTTCAGGCAGTGAGTTCCAGACCCCCACCACCCTCTGGGTAAAAAAATTCCCCCTCATATCTCCTACCACTTACTTTAAATCTATGTCCCCTGGTTGTTGACCCCTCTGCCAAGAAAACAGGTTCTCCCTATCCACTCTATCCAGGCCCCTCATAATTTTACACAAATCAATCGGGTTTCCCCTCAGCCTCCTCTATTCCAAAGAAAACATAGAAACATAGAAAATAGGTGCAGGAGTAGGCCATTCGGTCCTTCGAGCCTGCACTGTCATTCAATAAGATCATGGCTGATCATTCACCTCAGTACCCCTTTCCTGCTTTCTCTCCATACCCCTTGATCCCCTTAGCCGTAAGGGCCATATCTAACTCCCGCTTGAATATATCCAATGAACTGGCATCAACAACTCTCTGCGGCAGGGAATTCCACAGGTTAACAACTCTCTGAGTGAAGAAGTTTCTCCTCATCTCAGTCCTAAATGGCCTACCCCTTATCCTAAGACTATATCCTCTGGTTCTGGACCTCCCCAACATCGGGAACATTCTTTCCGCATCTAACCTGTCCAGTCCCATCAGAATCCTATACTTTCTATGAGATCCCCTCTCATCCTTCTAAACTCCAGTGAATAAAGGCCCAGTTGATCCAATCTCTCCTCATATAACAGTCCAGCCATCCCTGGAATTAGTCTGGTGAACCTTCGCTGCACTCCCTCAATAGCAAGAACGTCCTTTCTCAGATTAGGAGACCAAAACTGAACACAATATTCCAGGTGAGGCCTCACCAAGACCCTGTACAACTGCAGTAAGACCGCCCTGCTCCTATACTCAAATCCCCTAGCTATGAAGGCCAACATACCATTTGCCTTCTTCACCGCCTGTTGTACCTGTATGCCAAACTTCAATGACTGATGAGCCATGACATCCAGGTCTCGTTGCACCTCTCCTTTTCCTAATCTGCTGCCATTCAGATAATATTCTGACTTCCTGTTTTTGCTCCCAAAATGGATAACCTCACATTTGTCCACATTATACTGCATCTGCCATGCATTTGCCCACTCACCTAACCTGTCCAAGTCACCCTGCAGCTCTTAGCGTCTCCCTCACAGCTCACACCGCCACCCAGTTTAGTGTCATCTGCAAACTTGGAGATATTACACTCAATTCCTTCATCCAAATCGTTAATGTATATTGTAAATAAATAAATAAATATATTGTAAATTTAAAAAAAACAGACCCAGCATCTCCAATCTTTCCTCATAGCCAAAATTCTCTAGTCCAGGCAACATTCTTGTAATTCTCCTCTACACCTTTTCTAGTGCAATCACATCCTTCCTGTAATGCGGTGACCAGAACTGCACGCAGTACTCCAGCTGCAGCCTAACCAGTGTTTTATACAGTTCAAGCATAACCCCCGCTCCCGCTCTTGTGTTCCATGCTTCGACTAATAAAGGCAAGTATTCCATATGCTTTCTTAACCACCTTATCTACCTGACCTGCTGCCTTCAGGGATCTGTGGACCTGCACTCCAAGATCCCTTTGTTCCTCTACACTTTTCAGTGTCGTACCATTTAATGTGTATTCCCTTGCCTTGTTAGACCTCCCCGAATACATTACCTCACATTTATCCGGATTGAATTCCATTTGCCATTGTTCCGCCCACCTGACCAGTTCATTGATATATTCCAGAAATCCGTAGCTTTCTTCTTCATTATCAACCACACAGCCTATTTTGGTGTCATCTGTAAACTTCTTAATCCGGTGGTTGTGAAAGGCACGATATAAATGCAAGTCTTTCTTTACTCACTCGGTCTGGCCCATATGTGACTCCAGCCCCACAACAATGTGATTGACTCAATTGCCCTCTGAAGTTATTCAGTTGAATCAAACCACTATCAGTGGTTCAAGATGGCCCACCACCAGCTTCTCAGGGGTGACTAGGGATGGTCAATAAATGCCGACTGCCCAGCGATGCCCACAGCCCGAGAATTCATTTTAAAAATATCACCATTCGATGCAACTGAATGTTCATCATCAACTACGGTTTCGCTTTTCTTCCAGTTCTTCTTCTTAGGCGGTGTTTCATATCGAGGATGAGTTCACAGGTGTTTCGATGAAGAACCTGATATTTCTGGTCCTGAAGGGTGGAAGATGCCCGTGTGTGGATTTTTTTAGCGTGTGGTGGCCGTTGCACACCAGCCACCACACGGGCTTGACAGAGCTAGGTCTAGTCCAATGGCAAGAATTAACCAGGACGACTGGCGACCAAGCTCTGCTGCACGGGCCTAGTGCGCACACATATCGCAGTGTGGGCTGGCCCGTGCTGCCCCCTGGGCCCTCGCCTCTTCTGGATCCCGAACTCACACCTCTCCTGGGCCCCGATCACTCGCCGCTCCTTCGCCCTGACCTCGCCGCTCCTGCTGTACCTGCCCAAGCTCCAATCATCGACCTGGGTTATAGCGATATCCAATCCAGTTGCCCTCTTGCACCAGCTCGCGCTGCTCCCCGAAGTGGCACGCCGCCATGTTGCTCCAGTGGCCACTCGCCTTTTATGGCCCCGAGCTGCCGCTGGTGTTTCCTCGCATGACGCCAATGCCAAGAACCTTACCATCCTGAATGACCACAAACTGCTGAATTTATTGGCCAATGTTTACACACTTCTGCCTTTGGTAAGCTGTCATGTGTGTGCCAGCTTGCCTCAGTTGGTTGTACTGTCATCTCTGGCTGTGTTTGTACGTCAAACTATGGTTTAACCTCATAAGCAAGGCTGGTGCAGGACTAAGCAAATGTTGCTTTGTCAGAGATGTCATCCCTCAGATGAGATAAACAGAGATCCCACCTGCTTTCTTATGGTCCAGGTTCTTGTTAAAGATGTCAACACCAATTGAAAAAACCTTTTTATCTGCAGCTCTTTGGGTAGCACTCTTGGTCAGAAGGTTGTGGGTTCAATTCCCACTACAGCCAGTTGAGTACATAACCCAGGCCGACTCTCCAGTGCAGTACCGAGGGAGTACTGCACTGTTGGAGGTGCCGTCTTTCGGATAAGACATTAAACCGAGGCTATGTCTGCCCTCTCAAGTGGGCCTTAAAAATCCCACAGCACTGTTTGAAGAGGAGCAGTGGGAGTTCTCCCCGCTGTCCTGGCCAATCGTTATCATTCAACGATCACTATATCTTATTGATTGGCACTGCAGGCTCAAGGGGCGGATGGCCTACACCTGCTCCTGGTTGGTGAACTTCTGACTCAGATACAAGCATGCTACCCACTGAGCCACAGCTGACTGAAGATGTTATGCTGCACATTCACTCTCCAGCGTGGCTGTTCACCTGCGGAGATTTGTGTTCCCTTTTCTTTACTGAAGACAGCGAGGGTAAAAAAAACAAGACTTGCAATTACATAAGTGCCTTTCACGACCACTGGGCGTCTCAAAGCGCTTTACAGCCAATGAAGTACTTTTTGGAGTGTAGTCACTGTTGTAACGTGGTAGGCCGGTCTGCGCGAGTACTGGGTATTAATCATAACCATAAAGAAAAAAGGATTGCTCGAATATCCTACATTGAAACTTCCAATTCCTGAAACGCTTTATTTTTTTTTTAAGATCATACCAGTTATTTGGCCCAAGTGAACATTGATTGTAAATTAACGTTCAAGAATAAAGCTTTGCAAAATACCAGGAGGCTATGCATGTTCGCTTTCTGTCTGTACACACACAACTACAAGCCCTCGCTGCAGATACCAACACTGCTGGGATTCTTTCTTGAGGGTTCTCCCGTTCTCATTCGCCTTTCTCAATTTCGCTCCCAAACGGCCGAGCTCTAATTTGAAAGTTATAAGAACATAAGAAATAGAAGCAGTCGGCCCTGCGGCCCCTCGAGCCTGCTCCGCCATTTAATACGATCATGGCTGATCTGATCATGGACTCAGGTCCATCATCAACATAGGCAGTCCCTTGAAGTCAAGGAAGACTTGCTTCCACTCTGAAAACAAGTCCTCAGGTGACTGAACAGTCTCTGTCACAGGTGGGACAGATAGTCGTTGAGGGTTAGGGTGGGTGGGACTGGTTTGCCGCACGCTCCTTCCGCTGTCTGCGCTTGATTTCTGCATGCTCTCGGCGACGAGATTCGAGGTGCTCAGCGCCCTCCCGGATGCTCTTCCTCCACTTAGGGCGGTCTTTGGCCAGGGACTCCCAGGTGTCGGTGGGGATGTCGGACTTTATCAGGGAGGCTTTGAGGATGTCCTTTAACATTTCCTCTGCCCGCCTTTGGCTCGCTTGTCGTGTAGGAGTTCTGAGTAGAACGTTGGCTTTGGGTCCACTTCCCTGCCCGCTCCCCAAAACCCATTAGCTGTTAAGGAACTTTCTATTTCTGTCTTAAATTTATTCAATGTCCCGGCTTCCACAGCTCTCTGAGGCAGCAAATTCCACAGATCCACAACCCTCAGAGAAAAAATTCCTCTTATCTCAGTTTTAAATGGGCGGCCCCTTATTCTAAGGTTATGCCCCCTAGTTCTAGTCTCCCCCATCAGTGGAAACATCCTCTCTGCATCCACCTGGTCAAGCCCCCTCATAATATGGTGGAATTCTACATTAGGATGGAGAATGAAAGAGTTAATTCAGAGACCATGGTCCAGAACTTAAAGAAGGGTAACTTTGAAGGTATGAGGCGTGAATTGGCTAGGATAGATTGGCGAATGATATTTAAGGGGTTGACTGTGGATGGACAATGGCAGACATTTAGAGATCGCATGGATGAACTACAACAATTGTACATCCCTGTCTGGCGTAAAAATAAAAAAGGGAAGGTGGCTCAACCATGGCTATCAAGGGAAATCAGGGATAGTATTAAAGCCAAGGAAGTGGCATACAAATTGGCCAGAAATAGCAGTGAACCTGGGGACTGGGAGAAATTTAGAACTCAGCAGAGGACAAAGATTTTGATTAGGGCAGGGAAAATGGAGTACGAGAAGAAGCTTGCAGGGAACATTAAGACGGATTGCAAAAGTTTCTATAGATATGTAAAGAGAAAAAGGTTAGTAAAGACAAATGTAGGTCCCCTGCAGTCAGAATCAGGGGAAGTCATAACGGGGAACAAAGAAATGGCAGGCCAATTGAACAAGTACTTTGGTTCGGTATTCACTAAGGAGGACACAAACAACCTTCCGGATATAAAAGTGGTCAGAGGGTCTAGTAAGAAGGAGGAACTGAGGGAAATCCTTATTAGTCGGGAAATTGTGTTGGGGAAATTGATGTGATTGAAGGCCGATAAATCCCCAGGGCCTGATGGACTGCATCCCAGAGTACTTAAGGAGGTGGCCTTGGAAATAGCGGATGCATTGACAGTCATTTTCCAACATTCCATAGACTCTGGATCAGTTCCTATCGAGTGGAGGGTAGCCAATGTAACCCCACTTTTTAAAAAAAGGAGGGAGAGAGAAAACAGGAAATTATAGACCGGTCAGCCTGACATCAGTAGTGGATAAAATGATGGAATCAATTATTAAGGATGTCATAGCAGCACATTTGGAAAGAGGTGACATGATAGGTCCAAGTCAGCATGGATTTGTGAAAGGGAAATCATGCTTGACAAATCTTCTGGAATTTTTTGAGGATGTTTCCAGTAGAGTGGACAAGGGAGAACCAGTTGATGTGGTATATTTGGACTTTCAGAAGGCTTTCGACAAGGTCCCACACAAGAGATTAATGTGCAAAGTTAAAGCTCATGAGATTGGGGGTAGTGTGCTGACATGGATTATGGATTGAGAACTGGTTGTCAGATAGGAAGCAAAGAGTAGGAGTAAATGGGTACTTTTCAGAATGGCAGGCAGTGACTAGTGGGGTACCGCAAGGTTCTGTGCTGGAGCCCCAGCTGTTTACACTGTACATTAATGATTTGGACGAGGGGATTAAATGTAGTATCGCCAAATTTGCGGATGACACGAAGTTGGGTGGCAATGTGAGCTGCGAGGAGGATGCTATGAGGCTGCAGAGTGACTTGGATAGGTTAGGTGAGTGGAAAAATGCATGGCAGATGAAGTATAATGTGGATAAATGTGAGGTTATCCACTTTGGTGGTAAAAACAGAGAGACAGACTATTATCTGAATGGTGACAGATTAGGAAAAGGGGAGGTGCAACGAGACCTGGGTGTCATGGTACATCAGTCATTGAAGGTTGGCATGCAGGTACAGCAGGTGGTTAAGAAAGCAAATGGCATGTTGGCCTTCATAGCAAGGGGATTTGAGTACAGGGGCAGGGAGGTGTTACTACAGTTTTACAGGGTCTTGGTGAGGCCACACCTGGAGCATTGTGTACAGTTTTGGTCTCCTAACTTGAGGAAGGACATTCTTGCTATTGAGGGAGTGCAGCGAAGGTTCACCAGACTGATTCCCGGGATGGCGGGACTGACATATCAAGAAAGACTGGATTAACTGGGCTTGTATTCACTGGAGTTGAGAAGAATGAGAGAGGATCTCATAAAAACGTTTAAAATTCTGACGGGTTTAGACAGGTTAGATGCAGGAAGAATGTTCCCAATGTGAACCAGGGGTCACAGTCTAAGGATAAGGGGTAAGCCATTTAGGACCGAGATGAGGAGAAACTTCTTCACCCAGAGAGTGGTGAACCTGTGGAATTCTCTACCACAGAAAGTTGTTGAGGCCAATTCACTAAATCTATTCAAAAAGGAGTTAGATGTAGTCCTTACTACTCGGGGGATCAAGGGGTATGGCGAGAAAGCAGGAAGGGGGTACTGAAGTTGCATGTTCAGCCGTGAACGCATTGAATGGCGGTGCAGGCTCGAAGGGCCGAATGGCTTACTCCTGCACCTATTTTCTATGTTTCTATGTTTCTATATTGACCCCCTTGTTCTGACACCCTCACCAGCGGAAATTGTTTGTCGGTGGTCTGGTCCCTCTAATTTTTTGGGGGCCCGCGTGGCCCCTTTAATGGGCTGTTTGGATCGTTCAACATTCCACGGTTTCTCTATTTAAAAGCTGGTTGACCGGCTGCACGGGATCCCCAGAGCGCTGCACAGCTTAAAGGGGACGTTGGTCTACCTACCTCAATCGATCCTCAAATCAGCTTAAAACATCTCAATAAGTTCACCCCTTAACTTTCTAAACTCAAGCCTAATCTGTGCAACCCGTCCTCATAATTTATCCCTTTTAGTCTCGATGTTTCTCCTGTTGTCTCACAATAATACCAGGGAGATCAGCAAATCCAGTTTAAGATTGTGTGTGATTTTTTTCCTTTATTGGATGTGGATGTCGCCAGTAAGGCCAGCGTTTATTGCCCATCCCAAATTGCCCTCAAGAAGGTGGTGGTGAGCTGCCTTCTTGACTACAACGGAGTGGCTTGTTGGGCCATTTCACAGGGCAGTTAAGAGTCAACCACATTGCTGTGGGTCTGGAGTCACATATCGGCCCAGACCGGGTAAGGGCGGCAGATTTCCTTCCCTAAAAAGGACATTAGTGAACCAGATGGGTTTTTAACAACAGTCCGGTAGATTTAAATTTCCCAGCCGCCATGGTAGGATTTGAACTCTGGCCTCGGGATTACTCGCCCAGTCACATAACCACTACACTACCACACCCCGACCTTTTGTCCACTTACAGACTGTGCCACTGCTCCACAGTTTAGTGCGGTTAAAAAAAAAGTATTTTTATGTTTCAAAGCAATCCTGCATTATTGGCTGGAAAAATGTGTACACATTGGCTTTGACATTTTTTTTCAGTAGAAAAATCCCTTGGACCTGATGGCCTACAGCCTAGGGTTTTGAAAGAGGTGGCTATAGAGATAGTGCATGCATTGGTTGTCCTCTTCCAAAATTCCATAGATTCTAAAACGGTTCCCACAGATTGCAAGGTCGCAAATGTAACCCCGCTATTTAAGAAAGGAGGGAGGGAGAAAGCAGGGAATTACAGACCAGTCAGCCTTGACATCAGTCGTACGGAAAATGCTAGAATCTATTATTAAAGATGTGGTAACAGGGCATTTAGAAAATAATATGATTGGGCAGTCAACACGGATTTATGAAAGGGAAATCATGTTTGACAAATCTGTTAAGAGCTTTTTTGAGGTTGTAACTGGCAGAATAGATAAGGGGGAACCAGTGGATGTGATGTATTTGGATTTTCAGAAGGCATTCAATAAGGTGTCACACAAAAAGTTATTAAACAAAATTAGGGCTCGTGGGATTGGGGGTAATATACCATAATGGATTGAGGATTGGTTATCGGATAGAAAAACAGAGTGGGAATAAACGGGTCATTTTCAGGTTGCCAGACTGTAACTAGTGGTGTACCGCAAGGATCGGTGCTTGGGCCCCAGCTATTCACAATCTGTATCAATGATTTGGATGAGGGGACCAAATGTAATATGATCTTATGATCAGCAAACTTCAATATAAGAAATAGGAGCAGGAGTAGGCCATTTGGTCCCTCGAGCTGCTCCGCCATTCAATGAGATCATGGCTGATCTGATCATGGACTCAGCTCCACTTCTCTGCCCGTTCCCCATAACCCTTTACTCCCTTATCACTCAAAAATCTGTCTATCTCAGCCTTAAATATATTCAATGACCCAGCCTCCACAGCCCTCTGAGGCAGAGAATTCCACAGATTCACAACCCTCAGAGAAGAAATTCGTCCTCATTTATTTCTTAAATGGGCGACTCCTTATTCTGAAGCTAAACCCCCTAGATCTAGATTCCCCCACGAGGGGAAACATCCTCTCTGCATCTACCTTGTCGAGCCCGCTCAAAATCTTATATGTTTCAATAAGATCACCTCTCATTCTTCTAAACTCCAATGAGTATAGGCCCAACCTGCTCAACCTTTCGTCATACAACCTCTTCATCTCCGGAATCAACCTCGTGAACCTTCCCTGAACTGCTTCCAATGAAAGTATATCCCTCCTTAAATAAGGAGACCTAAACTGCACGTAGTACTCCAGGTGTGGTCTTACCAACATCCAGGCCAACATCCCCAGCACTGACCACGCTCGATCAGCTCCACTGGGCAGGCCACATAGTTCGCATGCCGGTCACGATACTCCCAAAGCAAGTGCTCTATGCGGAGTTCCTTCGCGGCAAATGAACCAAAGGTGGGCAGCGGAAACGTTGCAAGGACACCCTTAAAGCCTCCTGATAAACTGCGACATCACCACTGACACCTGGGAGTCCCTGGCCCAAGACCGCCCTAAGTGGAGAAAGCGCATCCGGGAGGGCGTTGAGCACTTAGAGTCTCAACGCTGAGAGCATGCAGAAATCAAGTGTGCGGCAAACCAGTCCCACCCACCCCTTCCCTCAACGACTATCTGTCCCACCTGTGACAGAGTCTGTGGCTCTTGTATTGGACTGTTCAGCCACCAAAGAACTCACTTCAGGAGTGGAAGCAAGTCTTCCTCGATTCTGAGGGACTGCCTATGATGATGGTACAATTGGAGCAGGACTTCCTTGAGAGGGACTGAGATACAGTGTACAAATATCTCCCTGAGAGAGAGGGAGTGAGGGACACCAGTCAGTGTACAGATATCTCCCTGAGGATGAGAGGGACTGAGGCACACCAGTCTGTACAGATATTTCCCTGAGGGAGAGGGCCTGAGATACACCAGTCAGTGTACAGATCTCTCCCTGAGGGAGAGCGATTGAGAAGCACCAGTCAGTGTACAGATATCCCTGAGGGAGAAGGCCTGAGATACACCAGTCAGTGTACCGATATCTCCCTGAGGGTGAGAGGGAGTGAGGCACACCAGTCAGTGTACAGATATCCCTGAGGGAGAAAGCCTGAGATACACCAGTCAGTGTACAGATATCTTCCGGAGGGTGAGAGGGACTGAGGCGCACCAGTCAGTGTACAGATCTCTCCCTGAGGGAGAGGGACTGAGATACACCAGTCAGTGTACAGATCTCTCCCTGAGGGAGAGGGCCTGAGATACACCAGTCAGTGTACAGATCTCTCCCTGAGGGAGAGGGCCTGAGATACACCAGTCAGTGTACAGATCTCTCCCTGAGGGAGAGGGACTGAGATACACCAGTGTACAGAAATCTCCCTGAGGATGAGAGGGACTGAGAGACACCAGTCAGTGTACAGATATCTTCCGGAGGGTGAGAGGGACTGAGGCGCACCAGTCAGTGTACAGATCTCTCCCTGAGGGAGAGGGACTGAGATACACCAGTCAGTGTACAGATCTCTCCCTGAGGGAGAGGGCCTGAGATACACCAGTCAGTGTACAGATCTCTCCCTGAGGGAGAGGGACTGAGATACACCAGTGTACAGAAATCTCCCTGAGGATGAGAGGGACTGAGAGACACCAGTCAGTGTACAGATATCTCCCTGAGGATGAGAGGGACTGAGGCACACCAGTCAGTGTACAGATATCTCCCTGAGGATGAGAGGGACTGAGAGACACCAGTCAGTGTACAGATATCTCCCTGAGGATGAGAGGGACTGAGAGACACCAGTCAGTGTACAGATCTCTCCCTGAGGGAGAGGAACTGAGAGACACCAGTCAGTGTAAGGTTCGAAAATCCACAGCAGTACTTTATTGGAACACCCGAAGGACAAAAAAACTACCATGGAATCGTCCTATACATTTTAAATGAACATTTTTGGCCAAGTAAAATCCTCAGACCAGGCAGGCTGGGAAATGTGTGGGCGGATACAGACATCGTGGAGTCTGGCTCACAAGCGAGACAGAGGCACTGGCCAATGGGGGAAAAGTGCATTCTGGCAGACCAATCAGGGGTCGAGTCGGGCCTGAAGCGGGGAAATCCTCAACCAATGGGGACTACCCGTTCCAGTTTGAAAATATGACTCACCCCTAATGAATGTGGACCATCAGCTACCTAATTAATATGGACAGTGGACAATGGACCAGCAGACGTTGAGGCACCAGCGTGCACTGAAACAATACCCCTGTCCTCACACCTCCCTGTACCTGTGACATCTTCTGATTAAATATTCAAAGCTATCTCCCCGCCCAAACTTACACAATGGACCACCAACTGAGTTTGAGCGCGAAAAGGCCAGAACTAAATTGGTTATAGGACCTTCAGAACCACCGGCGGGGGGGGGGGGGGGGGGGGTAGAAGCAGCAGGGTGTGGAGGCAGCTGGAGAGGTTGGAGGTTTTGGAAGGTGGGGGAGGTTTTGGAAGTTGCAGAGCTTGGAGCTTGCAGCTTGTATCTAGAGAGAGCTCTCTCTCCCTCCCGCTCTCGCTCCACCAGAGGAAGAAGCAGCAGTCCCACAGATGAAGCCACCAAGACTGAAAACCAGCAGGCAGTGGCAGTGACTTTCCCACAGCTGAGCTGAGCAAGGAAACCAACCAGAGGTTGGAGGTTGGAGTCAGCTTTTGGGAGTTGAGTCAGTTTTTCACAGGGCCCTCACTCTGGGGAAGGTGTGCTTAACTCCAGCAGCTTTTTGCTTAGGACCCAACCGAAAGGCAAAGAGAAGAAACCGTCGCAACATCGCGGAGGAAAACCGAACCGACCAACAACGTAAAACCCACCCCAGAGGGACCCCGAGCTGAAATAAGTGCCCCCAGAACCCCGGAGTTGATAGGATTGTGAGGATAGCCAAAACCCCCTCACAGACTCAATTTAGGACAGGAATTGATAAGAAGGGTGGAAGTGGGAGGTGGGGTTGTGTGTGAGTGGAATATTTTAACCTCTTATTTTCCCCTTCCTTGTTGCGAGATTTTTCATGTTGTTGAGTGAGCTTCTGCCATTACTGCTATTTTATGACCTCTTCCTATGCCCTCTATCTTGGTGTTTACTATTCTAAATAAACAACATTAGCCTCTTAACAACATTTTGTACTCTTACTCACTGTGTCTGGTGCCTCATTACACACCCATCCTCATAAATTGCAAGTACAGAACCCCAGGGGAGTGTGGATTCGAACCCACACCCCAAGCTCCCCTTACAATGGCGACCACGAAGGGACGTGCGTTGAGTGAGGGTGAAGAGACAGTCAGTCTTGATGGAGAGGAGTATAAAATGGAGGGTAGGATTGCTAGATATGCAACAGCAAGGATAAACTGCTCAAGGAAGTGGGTGTAGGTGCTGCTGAGGGCTGAACGGCCTGAGGACGGGCAGCCAGGTGGACCCAGAGTAAAGATCATAAAAGATCAGTGGAAAAGGCAGTGTGGCTGATGTGCTTTCGGAAGCAAATACAGGTCTTGGACAGGCAGGTAGACGTCCTGCAGAGTTAGCTGAGCAGAGAGAGGAGCTAGTAAAGACATAAGAACTTAAGAATTAGGAACAGGAGTCTGCTCCGCCACTCAACAAGATCATGGCTGATCTGGCTGTGGACTCAGCTCCACTTACCCGCCCGCAACCCATAACCCTTAATTCCCTTATTGGTTAAAAATCTATCTATCTGTGACTTGAATACATTCAATGAGCTAGCCTCAACTGCTTCCCTGGACAGAGAATTCCACAGATTCAAAACCCTCTGGGAGAAGAAATTCCTTCTCAACTTGGTTTTAAATTGGCTCCCCTGTATTTTGAGGCTGTGCCCCCTAGTTCTAGTCTCCCCGACCAGTGGAAACAACCTCTCTGCCTCTATCTTGTCTATCCCTTTCATTATTTTAAATGTTTCTATAAGATCACCCCTCATCCTTCTGAACTCCAACGAGTAAAGACCCAGTCTACTCAATCTATCATCATAAGGTAACCCCCTCATCTCCGGAATCAGCCGAGTGAATCGTCTCTGTACCCCCTCCAAAGCTAGTATATCCTTCCTTAAGTAAGGTGACCAAATCTGCACGCAGTACTCCAGGTGCGGCCTCACCAATACCCTGTACAGTTGCAGCAGGACCTCCCTGCTTTTGTACTCCATCCCTTTCGCAATGAAAGCCAACATTTCATTCGCCTTCCTGATTACCTGCTGCACCTGCAAACTAACTTTTTGGGATTCATGCACAAGGACCCCCAGGTCCCTCTGCACCACAGCATGTTGTAATTTCTCCCCATTCAAATAATATTCCCTTTTACTGTTTTCTTTTCCAAGGTGGATGACCTCACATTTTCCGACATTGTATTCCATCTGCCAAACCTTAGCCCATTCGCTTAACCTATCTAAATCTCTTTGCAGCCTCTCTGTGTCCTCTACACAACCCGCTTTCCCACTAATCTTTGTGTCATCTGCAAATTTTGTTACACTACACTCTGTCCCCTCTTCCAGGTCATCTATGTATATTGTAAACAGTTGTGGTCCCAGCACCGATCCCTGTGGCACACCACTAACCACCGATTTCCAACCCGAAAAGGACTCATTTATCCCGACTCTCTGCTTTCTGTTAGCCAGCCAATTCTCGATCCATGCTAATACATTTCCACTGACTCTGCGTACCTTTATCTTCTGCAGTAACCTTTTGTGTGGCAGCTTATCGAATGCCTTTTGGAAATCTAAATACACCACATCCATCGGTACACCTCTATCCACCATGCTCGTTATATCCTCAAAGAATTCCAGTAAATTAGTTAAACATGATTTCCCCTTCATGAATCCATGCTGCGTCTGCTTGATTGCACTATTCCTATCAGTGTGACCCAGCCTCGCGGCTCTGCAGGCACTTTACCCAGCAAAGAAAGGGAAAAGCTGGATCATGATTTAAAGTGGGAGAGGCAGGAACGAGAGAGGGAGTACCTTCAGTCCCAGGCAACTGAGGGAAAAGGTCACGTCAGGGGACTGCAGGAGGAATTTGTCCAGGCTCAGAACCAGGGAAGGTTGGGAGAGGGTAAGAGTCTCCAGCTACAGGCTGCGTTTCAGGCGTGCCACAGCAGGGCAGAGGCGGATCATCGTTCCTTTCATCGGCTCACCCTGGCTCTGGCTGAAGCCAAAGCAGCACTTGTTCTAGCCGGAGCAAAAGCTCTGGAAGTGCCCGAGACTCGAATCCCCACCCGGCCCGACACCAAAGCTCTGGCCCTAGCTGAGGCAAAAGCCGAGGTGCGGAAGGGGGAGCATAGTGAAACAGGCTGTGGGGAGGAGGATAGGGAGGAAGAATCCTACAGGCCCTCTCCCACAGCCCCATTGGGGATCCCGGAGGAGAGGCAGGGTGAAATGCTGGAATCTAAACCTCCGGGACCAGCCCCAATGTGCCCCATCAGGCAGAGTAGATTCGGACCACCCGCAGTGGGTCAGGCTGAGGGTCCCCTACAGAACCAATACGTGCTTCCCCACAGTGCGACCCAGCTGCAGCAGATGGTGGCCCATGTGAATAAACTTACCCGAAAAGGAGACCCCTCTGTCCACTTTATGGAAGTAGAGCAGGGAGGAGACATAAATGACTGCGATGAGGCCGAACGGAGCAAACTGCTCCTGCTCTCACTGGACCCAGCCCTGTGTCAAGCTCTCTCTGCTGAGAGCAAGAGGGGTCAGCGAACAGTGGCCGCTCTCCAGGAGGATAACCTGGAGGCCATGGGGTTGAACGATGGCTGTCCGTTCGACCGGGTACAGGCCACTGTCCAGAGACCCGGGGAGACCCCCCAGGCGTTCGTTGATTGACTGAGGCCAGTGTATGAGGAAGCCAGTGGGGAGAATTTGGACTGAACCCAGCTGGATGCACACCGACGTGGTCGCTGGCTGCGTGCACTGGTGGCAAACAGCCTACTGGAGTTACGCTCCCAGGCCAACCTGTGGTTCGATTTCAGAGACCCCCAAGCCACAGAGGGGACGGTGCTGAGGCAGCTGACCCTCTCTTTTTGCAATGGCAGAATCGGAGGGGAGAAACCCACCAAGGGGAAGGTGTGTGAGATCTGCCCCGGCTCTGATAAGAGAGAGTGGAGGCAAGTGGGGAATTGGCAGGCAGGCAGAAAGGTGGTTTGCTACGGATGCGGGAAGACAGGGCACATGAGGAGGGAATGCCGGGCTCCGAGGCAGGAAAAGTAAGGTTCAGAGGCCCCAACCTCAGCCCCAGTCCCCGCGGCCACAAGCCCTCCCAAACCAGCTGTGCCCAGCCCTGCCGCCCCACTCGAGGGTCTCCTCGTGGCTCTGCAGGCACTCTTTACCCAGACTGGGAAGGTCGCAGCCCTGACCGGGGGAGAAGTCCCTCAGGCCCAGACCAACACCCCCAATGACTAGACCCCGAAGAACCCGTGTACCTCTGCCCGGTCACCTATGATGCGTGGGACAGACCACGTGTCATGATGGGGGTTTGAGGGGGTCCGGGGGGAGTATCTGCTGGACACAGGGGCCTCGTGCACCCTGGTTCATGTAGACGACCCGACCACCTCACCCCATCCAGTGGGATCCCCTACTGCCGAACCAGCTCCACTGGAGAAGAACGCGAGGGCTTCTTCTCCAAACCACTGCAGATACACAGAGGCACCCTCCACACCATGTGGAAGTGTGTCCTTCTGCCATGGGAGGGAGTGGGTAAAGGCATCCTAGGGGCAGATTTCCTCAGCGGCCAGAAAATTCTGGTCGACCTGAGGAACCACTGTCTGTGGGGCACAGCTGACACCGGGGAGGGGGAAGGTACAGCAGCCATCCAGGGGAAGCAGGGGAAGGGTTCCCTCTGCACTGTAAAGCCGAAGGAGAGATATGACCTCGACGCTCTGGTAGATGGCAACCCGATGATCTATCAGGCTTTTGTGCGGGCCAACCTGGCGGCATTTGCCAGGCATAAGCACGACTGTGGACGGGTAAATGGGGCCGAGGTCAGAGTAGATGGGGACCCCATGTCTAAGCCCCAGAAGCAGTATAATTTTCCCAGGGAGGCTGAGGCAGACCTAGAGGTCGCATTGGGCTCTCTAGTCAGACAATGAGTGTTGAGACCAATAGCCACACATGTGAACTCTCCACTTTGGCCGGTTTGGAAAACGGACAATTCTTGGAGACCACAGTGGACTACCGTGTCCTCAGTAAAAATATCCCTGCCTGTGCGCCCACAGTGGCAGCCATCCCTGCGTCCGCAGCCGTCTTTACGGTGCTGCACATCTCGAGTGGGCTCTGGTCCATCCCGCTGCGATGGGAGGACCAGTACAAATTCACCTTTACATTCAAAGGACAGCAGTATACCTGGAACTGTCTTCCCCAGGGCTTCCACAACAGCCCGAGCATTTTTCATCAGTGTATGGCCAACTGCCTGAAAGCTAGTCCAGTATGTGGACGACCTGCTGCTATTCTCCGATTCGGAGGAAGAGCACGGTCCCCTGCTTGCAGAGCTGTTGGGACTGCTGCACGAGGAGGGTTTTTAAGTAAACCCTAAGAAAGCACAGATCGGCCAGACAGACGTAAAATTCCTGGGGCTGACTGTGCGGGCAGGGGAGAGAGCCATTGATGAGGCTAAGAGGAGGGCAGTTCAGGAGTTACAGGGGTGAGGTCGTTTCTGGTCTGACCGGTTACTGCAGGGACTTCACTGAGGATTACGTAGCCATTGCAGCCCCCCAACTCCGGCTCCTGCTCAAAGGCGTGGAGTGGGAGTGGAATGAGGACTGTGATGCAGCGTTTACCCGCCTCAAGGGAGACCTGCAGAAATCTCCGGCCCTGGGAGCGGTAGATGAGGGCGAGGAATTTTTCCTGGAGGTAGCAGCCAGCGGGGGATAGCTTAAGTGCTGTGCTGATTCAACAGCAGCACAGTCAGCTGAGGCCGGTGGTCTACTCCTCCAGGGTCCTCACTGAGGTTGAGAGGGGTTACTCAAACTGTGAAAGGCATCTGCTGGCCACCCACTGGGCTGTGAAGCGTTCGCAGGTGTTTACAGGAGTGTCCCCAATCACCCTCCTCACTCATCACACCCCCACTCAGATGCTGCTGGATGGGAGAATTAAGGATGGGACAGTGAGCAGCGTAGGCATTGCTCGCTGGACCCTCCTGCTCTCACAGATGGATTTGAGAGTAAAAGGGATGTGTGAGCCCCGACTGGCAGCCAACATGCTGTACCCCGGGAAAGCCCACCGTTGCTCCGTTGAGGGAGTCTGAGACGTGGACATAGGGCTCCGGGCGGGGATCCATCCCCACGGCCGGGAGATCTATGTTGACGGGTCCAGCACAGTGATGGCGGGGGAAAGGCTCACAGGGTGCGGGGTTTATGATCCCCAGGCAGGCATTGCCAGGACCATGAAGCTCCCAAACACCATGAGTGCCCAGCATGCTGAACTGTCGGCAGTCATGTATGTAGTCACCCACCCCGACGAATCCCCAAGGCCCTATACCTTCTGTTCAGATAGTATGTTCACCTGCAATGCCTGCACGGAGTACCTATCCACCTTGTCCCGTCGCAGGTATACATCTGCAGACGGTAAGCCCCTGGCCATAAAACCCCTACTGCAGCACATCATGCAGGCAGTAGGGACCGGGGCAGACATTTGCATTCACAAAGTAAAGGCCCATTACAAACATGAGCCCAGGGCTGCAGGGAACCAAAAGGCAGATCAGCTGGCCAAAGAGGGAGCCCAAACGGGAACCAAGTGGAACCCGCTCGAGGCAGGCCCCGTAGCAGCTATCCGGGGCGGACAGGGGACACAAGGGAGCGTAGGGGTGGCTTTGGCCCCGGACCTTCAGCGGGTACAGGCGCAAGATCCCATCCTCAAGTCTGTCATGGACAAGCTGACTGCGGGAGAAAAGGTCGAAGGACCGTACGGGAGCACAAGCATCCATGTTAGAGAGATGTTGTTTAAAGGAGAGCAGTGGATAGTGCCCCAGCAGCACCAGAGGGAGTTCCTTCAGCTGGCCCACGCAGGCCCTGGAGCTGGACACCACGGACCGGAGGTCACCTGGCAACGGGTGGTACAGGTCGGGTGGTGGCCCCAGCTCCGGGAAGACACTCGTGAATTTTGCGCAAACTGTCTTGTCTGTGCAACCAATAATCCAGATCCCCAGAAAAGAAAGGTGTCTCTAGGACACGCAAGGAGGGTAGAGGGACCATGGCAATCGATACAAGTCGATTACATAGGGCCCCTACCTGTGGCTAAGGGAGGGTACCGGTACTGCCTGGTTTTGGTGGATACTTTCACAAAGTGGGTTGAAGCCTTCCCTTGCCGAACTGCCACATCAGCGAGGACCGCCAGGATATTGGTTAGAGAGGTGTTCTCCAGGTGGGGACTTCCACTGTACATGGAGTCCGACCGGGGGAGCCACTTCACGGGACAGGTCATGCAGGCAACCCTTAAGGTGCTGGGGATTGAGGGGAAGTGGCACGTCGCCTACAACCCCCAGTCCTCGGGGCTAGTGGAGCGTTTGAATAGGACCTTGAAAGAAAAACTCAGGAAGGAGACTCCCGCAGAGGTGGGTGGAGAGGTTGCCCCTGGTTTTGATGGGGATCCGGGCCAGCCAGTCGAAAAGCACGGGGTATTCCCCATACGAGCTCATGACTGGAAGAGCCATGCGAACCCCCACCCATGTACTTGCCCTGGTCCTGACAGAAGCTCAGGTAATCGAGGTGAATAGGGACCGCTTTACCAAGAGTTTATTGGAGCACCTCAAGCAGATTGACTGGCAGGCGGCCACTAACATGGGGAAGCAGCATCAGACCAACCGATTGCTGCTGGAACCGAGCAAACACCACAAGTGGCAGGTGGGGAACCAGGTCATGGTCCGCAACTTTGCCAGGGTGGGAGTCTTTGAGCCACGATACATGGGGCCTTACAGCATTGTCGACAAGGCAAGCCCCATAGTATACGCTGTCAAGATGTCCCGCCGGGTAAAATGGTTTCACATTAACCAATGTAAACTGTTTAACCCCAACAAGGCAAAACCTCGTGGAAAGAGCAGCCCGGAGGGATAATCCCGATGGGAAGCCCAGGTCCCCAGCCCACCACTGCAGCCCCACAGATCCCACCACAAGGAGCAGCAAGTTGCTTCACAGGTACAAACTACCCACAGATTTGGGACCCACAGGAAGGGGGATTCCCACCTTACATATGGGACGAGGACTCACCTCCACCCGTTAGGAGATCCGCTCAGACTCCGCAGCCAAGGGTGCCACCGTCCCGAGCAGCCTGTTTTACTTTCCCCGAGAGGTACTAGGGGGAAAGGACCGCGCAGGGCAGGCAGCCAGTCACTGGACGTTACCCCACAGCCAAGGTCTCCTGACAGGGAAGGGGTTGTACCGGACACAGGGGCCGCCGACAGTGAGGAGCCTGTCGGGGCTAGTCTAGCGAGATAGTGGTGGCGGGTTCCAGTAATGAGTGGTCCCTAGAAGAACAGAGGAAACGCTGTGAGAGTATCAGCTGCGAGTGGTTTCGGGTGGAACCCTTGTACAACCCAAAGCCCCCAGCAGTGAGGAGCCTGCCGGGGGAATTTTCGTTGCTCCCAAGGGCAGTGAGCCATCCCTGGAGGGGGTGAGGAGCTGTGCCAGCCCAGTAGGCACCACCCAAAGCTCGGGGGACACCTTGGCGGGGAGACAGAGGGGCCGCGGAGGCCAAAGGAGAGGTGGTCTCTCCCCTACATTCCCCCGCATAAAAGGAAAACCAAGGAGCGTCCCAGGGATTAGCACAAGCAGGTTAAAAAGGAGAGCAGTAGGTGTGTACAGATATATATAAAGTTCTCTCTAGTGTAGTGGGGCTCAGACGGCCTCTTCAATATAGGGAGTATAACAGTGAGGCTTTTGAGCCAATAGGATAGGGAGCCTGGACTTCATTTTTTTCTCTCACTTCCTCTTTTGTGTAAGGTTTGTTTGTTGTTTCAAGTGTTTATTAGTTAAAACCCCTTGACTTCCACAGTAAAATTGGTTTGCAGTCAGACCGATAGGCACACACAGTTTAAACCCGTGCAGGGGTACTGTGAGGTGTAGACAGAATGGAAAATGGGGGAGGGATGAGCCAGGGGGCTCAGGGTTTTTGAACCAAATGAGGTTTTGTGTTTCAGAAGAGGAACCAGAGATGAGGAAAATCCTGCTCTTGTGCACCTACATCAGAATGTGCATCGACTACCGGGGAGAGACTGAAGAAGCCATTATTTTTGGATGCTCAGGGGGGCAGGCACCGACTGTCACCACAGGAGAAGGGACACCAGGGGTAGAGGGGACCGCAATATATACCCACAGGGGAAGGTGGCCAGGGTGGTTGGGGTCCAATTCCACTAGAGACTCCAGCCACCCCGGGGTCACGTATGGGGAAGCATCAGTCTCCTGCCCCAGCATTGAGGTGACCGCATCCCGGGTTAGGGTAGTGGTTGGGAAGAGGGTTGGCCTGACCTGTAAGGGGCACATCCCGGTGGGAAGGTGGTGATGGCTCAGGAAGCTGAGCAAGGTCAGGGGGAAACCCGACAGCAGATTGGGAGAGACTGGACAACAGCACCTACCGGACCATCACGGGCACCCGGGGGGGAGTGAGTGTGTGTTGGGATAAATGGTGGGAAGCGGAGTTGGGAGTGTATGTTTGCATGTGGGGAGCAGAGAAGATATGCCCGGCAGGCATCTCCATTGCGTTCTCCCGACAGTGGCGGGATGAAGGGGAGGGGATGGGACTGGGGCATGGTCGCATGCATAGTAATCCACCCCAGCTCCATCCACGCCACCGAGTTAAGTGCACACCCCAGACAGCCCCTGCCCACAGCCCCGACCGAACCAACTGACACGGACAGATGCCCTACCACCACCCTGGGATCACAGAACGGTTTGATTTTGGTTCCCACGGACAAGCTGCTATACCAGGGGGTCCACTACGCCGTGGCCTCCGTCATCCTAAACCTTACCGAGGTTCACCTACCTGAGTGGTGCCCAAAAGAGACAGAATGCCTCTACCAGGCACTCCTTCGAGAAATGTTCAGGACATTCTACGAGCTCGATTTTGGCTACTTGAATAAGACTTTGCTGTACCGTCTACAACCCAAAGACAACGTCAAACCGAAAAGACACAGAAGAGGGATCTGGAATGATGTTTTTACCGGTTTCAACACCGGGGCATCAATGATTAATAGCATGGACAATTATGTAGCACATTTCGGATACCACATTCCATTTTTACCAGAGCACCTGACAGATATGTTCAAAGCAGCACAAAAATCCCAGAAACAGTATTTCACCCGACAAACAGTAAAATTGGGAGCCCAGATAGCTGACTGGGGGGTTGGACGTAGAGGTCCCGGCCTGGGACCGCATCCTCTCTCACGCCCTGGTAGTGGCACAGCTGATCATCGTAGCCGATTTGCTGGCGATCCGCTGCCAGCCTAGGAGAAAGGGCCGTCGTTTAAAAATTGAGAAAGCTATGCGTGAGGCCGAGTCAAAGGCCAAACGAAAAGGGAGGACCAACAAAGTCTATGCAGTATGACGGGACTGATTGTACGAGCCGAATGTATTGCACTGTAAAGAAAAGTCTGTACCTTGTAAAAGGTCCGTCCCTCCCTATCTGTAATACTATGAGGTGTGATACTATGTAACTATTATGATTTTGGTGAAGGGTATTGGTTGAGAAGCATTTTTACATTTTCAGTATTGTATTGATTCCAAATGTATGAATACCTTTGGTGTATTTTAATGTTTTATCGTGGGTTTAGGTAAGATTTGGGGAAGATTGGCTCTGTGAGAGGGAAAAGGTTTGCTTCACATTTTGAAAACACCCTGAGACAGAGTGTTTTAATGGGGGAGTGTAAGGTTCGAAAATCCATGGCCGCACTTTATTGGAACACCCGAAGGACAAGAAAACTACCATGGAATCGTCCTATACATTTTAAATGAACATTTTTGGCCAAGTAAAATCCTCAGACCAGGCAGGCTGGGAAACATGTGAGCGGATACAGACATCGTGGAGTCTGGCTCACAAGCGAGACAGAGGCACTGGCCAATGGGGGAAAAGTGCATTCTGGCTGGCCAATCAGGGGTCGAATCGGGCCTGAAGCGGGGAAATCCTCAACCAATGGGGATTACCCGGCCCAGTTTGAAATTATGACTCACCCCTAATGAATGTGGACCATCAGCTACCTAATTAATATGGACAGTGGACAATGGACCAGCAGACGTTGAGGCACCAGCGTGCACTGAAAATACCCCTGTCCTCACACCTCCCTGTACCTGGGACATCTTCTGATTAAATATTCAAAGCTATCTCCCCGCCCAAACTTACACAATGGACCACCAACTGAGTTTGAGCGCGAAAAGGCCAGAACTAAATTGGTTATAGGACCTTCAGAACCACCGGCGGGCGGGTAAAAGCAGGGTGTGGAGGCAGCTGGAGAGGTTGGAGGTTTTGGAAGGTGGGGGAGGTTTTGGAAGTTGCAGAGCTTGCAGCTTGCAGCTTGTATCTAGAGAGAGCTCTCTCTCCCTCCCGCTCTCGCTCCACCAGAGGAAGAAGCAGCAGTCCCACACATGAAGCCACCGAGACTGAAAACCAGCAGGCAGTGGCAGTGACTTCCCACAGCTGAGCTGAGTAAGGAAACCAACCCGAGGTTGGAGGTTGGAGTCAGCTTTTGGGAGTTGAGTCAGCTTTTCACAGGGCCCTCGCTCTGGGGAAGGTGTGCTTAACTCCAGCAGCTTTTTGCTTAGGACCCAACCGAAAGGCAGAGAGAAGAAACCGACGCAACAGCGAGGAGGAAAACCGAACCGACCAACAACGTAAAATCCACCCCAGAGGGACCCCGAGCTGAAATAAGTGCCCCCAGAACCCCGGAGTTGATAGGATTGTGAGTATAGCCAAAACCCCCTCACAGACTCAATTTGGGACAGGAATTGGTAAGAACCGTGGAAGTGGGAGGTGTGGTTGTGTGTGAGTGGAATATTTTAACCTCTTATTTTCCCCTTCCCTGTTGCGAGATTGTGTTGTTGAGTGAGATTGTGCCATTACTGCTATTTTATGACCTCTTCCTATGCCCACTATCTTGGTGTTTACTATTCTAAATAAACAACATTAGCCATTTTGTACTCTTACCCACTGTGTCTGGTGCCTCGTTACTCACCCATCCTCATAAATCGCACGTACAGAACCCCAGGGGAGTGTGGATTCGAACCCACACCCCAAGCTCCCCTTACATCAGTGTACAGATATCCCTGAGGGAGAGGGACTGAGATACACCAATCAGTGTACAGATCTCTTCCTGAGGGAGAGGGGACTGAGAGACACCAGTCAGTGTACAGATATCTCCCTGAGGGAGAGAGGGACTGAAAGATAGCAGTCAGTGTACAGATCTCTCCCTGATAAGGGGACTGAGAGACACCAGTCAATGTACAGATACCTTCCTGAGAGGGGGACTGAGAGACAGCAGTCAGCATACAGATATCTCCCTGAGGGAGAGGGACTGAGAGATTGCAGTCAGTGTACAGATATCTTCCTGCGAGAGGGGGACTGAGAGACACCAGTCAGTGTACAGATCTCTCCCTGAGAGAGGGGGACTGAGAGACACCAGTCAGTATACAGATCTCTCCCTGAGAGAGGGGGACTGAGAGACACCAGTCAGTGTACAGATATCTCCCTGAGGGAGAGGGAGTGAGAGACATCAGTCAGTGTACAGATATCTCCCTGAGGGAGAGTGACTGATATACACCAGTCAGTGTACAGATCTCTCCCCGAGAGGGGGACTGAGAGACAGCAGTCAGTGTACAGATATCTCCCTGAGGGAGGGGGGGACTGAGAGACACCAGTCAGTGTACAGATATCTTCCTGAGGGAGGGGGGGACTGAGAGACACCAGTCAGTGTACAGACATCTCCCTCGATGAGATTGCTTGGTATTATCAGATGGAAATAATGTGCTTTTGGTCAGGAAGTGGCTACAAGAGATTAGGACTCGATTCAACTGATTACGTTCCCTGACCAAGAAAAAACGTAAACGAAATATGGCAATTCAAACAAGGCCGGTTGAAAGTCCAGATCAATTTCTCTCCTAGTCCCAGGTCCACGAACACGTTGGCCAAAGCCAATCACTCGTCAATGGAAGTTTCTTTACAGCGCGAAGCAGTGAGTGTAGATGATGTGTAGAAGATGTCCACATGGTGCGCGTACTGCATCGGTAAATGGTATCCCACATGTCTGGCACCAAGACTGGCGGCTCCAACCGCTGAGGTGTGTTTCAGCTTCATCAGGGTGAATTTGGACAGGTCCTTTCCTACTGGCTTTTGCATCACTTTGTTCAACACCTCCAGAAACCCTATGACAAGAGAAAGGACTTGCATTTATATAGCGCCTTTCACCACCTCAGGATGACCCAAAGCGCTTCACAGCCAATGAAGTACTTTGAAGTGTAATAATATAAGCTCCCACAAACAGCAACGTCATCCGAAAGACACACAAAAAAAAATAAACTGTACACGTGGAGAGGGTGCAGAGCAGGTCGGTATCAGGCACGAGAGACTTCAGTTACGTGCAGAGACGGGAGAAGCCGGGGTTGTTCTCCTTGGAGCAGCGAAGGTTAAGGCGAGATGTAACTGAGGTGTTCAAAATCAGAAAGGGGTTTGACCGAGTAAATACGGAGACACAGTTTCCAGTGACAGAAGGGTCGGTAACCAGAGGACACAGGTTTAAGGTAATTGGGAAAAGCGGGGAGATGAGGAGACATTATTTTACGCAGCGAGTTATGATCTGGAGCGCGCTGCCTGAAATGGGCGGTGGAAGCAGATTCAACAGTAACTTTCAAAAAGGAGTTGGATAAATACTTGAAGGGGGGAAAATTTGCTGGGCTGTGGGGAAAGAGTAGGGGAGTGGGACTAAGGAACGCTCTTTCAAAGACCCAGCACAGGCACGATGGGCCAAATGACCTCCTTCTGTGCTGTAAGATTCTATTATTTAAATGGAGAAAAATTGCAAAGTGCTGCTGTACAGAGGGACCTGGGGGTATGAAACACAAAAAGTTAGTATGCAGGAAGGCAAATGGAATGTTGGCCTTTATTGTAAGGGGGATAGAGTATAAAAGCAGAGAAGTCCTGCTACAACTGTACAGGGTATTGGTGAGGCCACACCTGGAGTACTGCGTACAGTTTTGGTCTCCGTATTTAAGGGAGGATATACTTGCATTGGAGGCTGTTCAGAGAAGGTTCACTAGGTTGATTCTGGAGATGAGGGGGTTGACTTATAGATAGGTTGAGCAGGTTGGGCCTATGCACATTGGAGTTCAGAAGATAATGAGGGGGCTCGACAAGGTGGATGCAGAGAGGATATTTCCACTCATAGGGGAAACTAAAACTAGGGGACAGAGTCTTAGAATAAGGGGCCGCCCTTTTAAAACTGAGATGAGGAGGAATTTCTTCTCTCAGAGGGTTGTAAATCTGTGTAATTCTCTGCCCCAGAGAGCTGTGGAGGCTGGGTCATTGAATATATTTAAAGTGGCGATAGACAGATTTTTGAACGATAAGGGTTATGGAAAGCGTGCAGGGAAGTGGCCCTGAGTCCATGATCAGATCAGCCATGATCTTATTGAATGGCGGAGCAGGCTCGAGGGTCAAATGACCGTCTCCTGCTCCTTTTTCTTATGTTCTTATGATGCTTCCATTAAAACAGAGATCTGCTGATGAAGCAGTTGTGGGAGCCTGCCAGTCTTAGAAGATCGCTGAGACAAGGGATGATTACAGATATCCCCACCACGACTCACCATCTTTCAGGAGATCCCAGCTGTCCCACACAGATCCTACACAGACTATGGAGAGGCCAAGATCCCCCTCAAAAAGCATCTGAAACAACAACAAGATCAGCGGTTAAACCAGAAACCTTTCCAAAAGGAACAGTCAGCTCCGACACCTGCGCTCACTCAGCCAGAGAAGCCACAATTATTAGCTGAGGTATAGAATACAAGAGCAGGGAGGTTATGCTTGAACTGTATAAAACACTGGTTTGGCCACAGCTGGAGTACTGCGTGCAGATCGGGTCACCACATTACAGGAACGATGTGATTGCACTGGAAAGGGTACAGAGGAGATTTACGAGGGTGTTGCCTGGACTGGAGAATTTTAGCCATGAGGAAAGATTGGATAGGCTGGGGTTGTTTTCTTTGGAACAAAGGAGGCTGAGGGGAGACCTTATTGAGGTGTATAAAATTATGAGGTTCCTAGATAGAGTGGATAGGAAGGATCTATTTCCCTTAGCAGAGGAGTCAACAACCAGGGGAAATAGATTTAAAATAATTGGTAGGAGGTTTAGAGGGGATTTGATGCAAAAAATTTTCCCCCAGAGGGTGGTGGGGGTCTGGAACTCACTGCCTGAAAGGTTGGTAGAGGCAGAAACCCTCACCACAGTTAAAAAACTACTTGGATGTGCACGTGAAGTGCCGTAACCTACAGGGCTACGGACCAAGAGCTGGAAAGTGGGATTAGGCTGGATGGCTCTTTGTCGGCCGGCACGGACACAATGGGCCGAAATGGCCTCCTTCTGTGCTGTAAATTTCTATGATTTTATGAACAAAGGCAGCTCAGCTGTTCCACCTCCCAACGTAACAATTACATCGGATATACAGCACAGAAACAGGCCATTGGGCCCAACCAGTCCATGCCGGCGTTTGTGCTCCACTCGAGCCTCCTCCCATCTTTCCTCATTTAAATTTATCAGCATAACCCTCTATTCCCTTCTCCCTCATATGCTTGTCTAGCCTCCCCTTAAATGCATTGATACTATTCGCTTCAACCAATCCCTGTTGTAGCAAGTTTCACAATCTTTCACAAGGGATTGGATGGTTATGGGGAGCCGGCAGGGAAATGGAGCTGAGCCCAAGATCAGATATGATCTTATTAAATGGCGGAGCAGGCTCGAGGGGCCGTATGGCCTATCCCTGCTCCTATTTCTTATGTTCTTATGTAATCTCACCACTCTCTGCGTAAAGACATTTCTTCTGAATTCCCTATTTGATTTCTTGGTGACTATCTTATGGCCTTTGGTTTTGCTCTTCCCACAAGTGGAAACATTCTCTCTGTATCTACTTCATCAAAACCTTTCAGAATTTTAAAGACCTCCATTAGGTCAACCCTCTGCCTTCGCTTTTCAAGAGAAAAGAGACCCGGCCTGTTCATCCTTTGCTGATGGTATACCCTTGGTGTTTCGTGCCTTCAGCTGCCCAGGCCCCAAGTTCTCAAATGCCCTCTCTACCTCGCTCTCCTCCTTTAGGACCCTTCTTAAACCCACCTCTTCCACCATGCTTTTGGTCACATCCTAATATCTCATGCGGCTCGGTGTAAAATTGCGCCCGATAATGCTCCCGTGAAGCACCTTGGGACGTTTTACTACTTTAAAGGCGCTATAGAAATAAGTTGTTGTTGAGATTAACACCAAAATGCCCTTTCCTTTTCTCCCCAATAAAGACAACAGTGTGTGGATATCTGGATATCTATCTGAGGGCGAGTCACTGGGACATAGGAACTTGGTTTTCTATCTGGCTTTATCTGTTTTTTGCCTCTCCCAGGAGATTACATGGCTCCGGTTGGGGTGGAATGTAGAATGTTTCAAGATAAAGTGTGTCGCGTTTGTGTGGGGCGGACTGGTTGGGCCAGATACTCTAACTTTCTGCCATTGTTCATTTACATATAAACCGATGTACACCTTCAGGACTGCTGACCGTGGGCCATGTGGCTCTTTGTCGGTCGGCATGGACATGATGGGCCGAAATGGCCTCCTGCGCTGTAAATTTCTATGTTTCTATGCACTTGAAGTGCCGTAACCCTCAAGGCTACGGACCAGGAGCTGGAAAGTGGGATCAGGCTGGGTAGCTGTTTGTTGGCTGGCAAGGACACGATGGGCCGAATGGCCTCATTCTGTGCTGTAAATTTCTATGATTTTAACGGGAGGGGGCCATTCAGGCTCTCAGGCCATCTCTACCATTCAATTAGATCATGACCAATCTGTACTTCAAATCTCCACGCTAGCCCTTTGATACCCTTACCCAGTAAAACTATCAATCGCAGTCTTCAAAGTTTTCATTGAACCTCAGCTGCCACAACCGTTTGAGAGGAGAGAGTTCTGGATTCACACACCAGAGGAAATAGATTCTCTGTATTTACCCTGTCAAATCTTTTTACCATTCTAAAGACACCAGTGTACAGCTATCTCCCTGAGGGAGAGGAACTGAGAGACACCAGTCAGTGTACAGATAGCTCCCTGAGGGAGAGGGACTAAGAGACACCAGTCAGTGTAACATAGAAACATAGAAAATAGGTGCAGGAGTAGGCCATTCGGCCCTTCGAGCCTGCACCACCATTCAATAAGATCATGGCTCTTCATTCCTTCAGTACCCCTTTCCTGCTTTCTCTCCATACCCCTTGATCCCCTTAGCCATAAGGGCCATATCTAACTCCCTCTTGAATATAGCCAATGAACTGGCATCAACAACTCTCTGAGGCAGGGAATTCCACAGGTTAACAACTCTCTGAGTGAAGAAGTTTCTCCTCATCTCAGTCCTGAATGGCCTATCCCTTATCCTAAAACTATGTCCCCTGGTTCTGGAATTCCCCAACATTGGGAACATTCTTTCCGCATCTAACCTGTCCCGTCCCGTCAGAACCTTATATGTTTCTATGAGATCCCCTCTCATCCTTCTAAACTCAAGTGAATAAAGGTCCAGTTGATCCAATCTCTCCTCATATGTCAGTCCAGCTATCCCTGGAATCAGTCTGGTGAACCTTCGCTGCACTCCTTCAATAGCAAGAATGTCCTTCCTCCAATTAGAAGACTAAAACTGAACACAATATTCCAGGTGAGGCCTCACTAAGGCCCTGTACAACTGCAGTAAGACCTCCCTGCTCCTATACTCAAAACCCCTAGCTATGAAGGCCAACATACTATTTGTCTTCTTCACCACCTGCTGTACCTGTATGCCCACTTTCAGTGACTGATGAACCATGACACCCAGGTCTCATTGCACCTCCCCTTTTCCTAATCTGCCACCATTCAGATAATATTCTGCCTTCGTGTTTTTGCCCCCAAAATGGATAACCTCACATTTATCCACATTATACTGCATCTGCCATGCATTTGCCCACTCACCTAACCTGTCCAAGTCACCCTGCAGCCTCTCAGCATCCTCCTCACAGTTCACACCGCCACCCAGTTTAGTGTCATCTGTAAACTTGGAGATATTACACTCAATTCCTGCATCCAAATCATTAATGTATATTGTAAAGAGCTGGGGTCCCAGCACTGAGCCCTGCGGCACTCCACTAGTCACTGCCTGCCATTCTGAAAAGGACCCGTTTATCCCGACTCTCTGCTTCCTGTCTGCCAACCAGTTCTCTTTCCACATCAGTACATTACCCCCATTACAGATATCTCCCTGAGGGAGAGGGTCTGGGAGACATCAGTCAGTGCACAGAAAGCCCACCTTCTCTGACTGAGACTTAATTAAAAAAACCAGCAAGGCTTGCATTTATATAGCGCCTTTCACGACCTCAGGACGTCAGAAAGCGCTTTACAGCCAATGAAGTACTTTTGGAGTGTAGTCACTGTTGTAACGTAGGAAACGCGGCAGCCAATTTGCGCACAGCAAGCTCCCACAAACAGCAATGTGATAATGACCAGATAATCTGTTTTAGGTATTGGCTGAAGACTAAATGTTGGCCGGGACACTGGGGGAGAACTCCCCTGACCTTCTTCGAATAGCCCATTGGAGAGGCCTTGGTCTCATCCGAAAGACGGCACCTCCGACAGTGTAGCACTTCCTCAGTACTTCACTGGAGTGTCAGCCTGGATTCTGCACACAAGTCCCTCCCCGCCACCCCACCTGACCCGCTTCTGTCTCCCCTTTGTGTGATATGGTGCTGTTGGCTCCTCCAACACCCTGAACCTGATCACTAAATGTTCCTGTGCAGTTCCAAAAGGCTGGATATTTCTTGTTCCAGTTTGATGCCAGTTTGAAATTCAGCCAGAGAGAGGGGAGGGGGCTTAATGCCCCGAAATCCCGCTACCATATCAGCCTTGGCTCAGTGGGCAGCGCTCTCCCCTCGGAGTCAGAAGGTCGTGGGTTCAAGTCCTACTTGAGAGACCTGATCACATAAGCCAGGCTGACACTAGTGCAGTGCTGAGGGAGCGCTGCACTGTTGGAGGTGCCGTCTCTCGGATGAGATGTTAAACCGAGGCCCCGTCTGCCCTCTCAGGTGGACACCCAAAAGTTCCCTCGTGACTATTCAAAAGAGCAGGGCAGGTCTGGATAATATTTATCCCTCGACCTCTTGTCATTATCACATTGCTGTTTGTGGGAGATTTTTAAAAAAATGGATTATTCATTCCTGGGCATTGCTGGCAAGGCCGGCATTTATTGCCCATCTCTAACTGCCCCTCGAGAAGATGGTGGTGAACGGCTTCTAAAACCGCTGCAGTCCATGCGGTGAAGGTGCTCACACAGTGCTGACTTTGATCGCAGCGGTTTGGTACAATTGAGTGCCTCGCTGGGCCATTTCAGGGGGCAGTTAAGGGTCCAACACCTTGCTGTGGGTCTGGAGTCACTTACAGGCCCAGACTGGGTAAGGACGGCAGATTTCCTTCTCTAAAGGACATCAGTGAACCAGATGGGTTTTTACGACAATCCGGTTGTTTCATGGCCACCATTACTGACACTGGCCTTTTAATTCAAGATTTATTTAATTAACGGAATTTAAATTCCCACAGCTGCCGTGGTGGGATTTGAACTCAAGTCTCGGGATCATCAGTCCAAGCCTCTGGATTACTCATAACCACTAACATAACCACTGTACTACCCCACCCCGAGCTTGCTGTGCGTAAATTGACTGCTGCGTTTCCTACATTACAACAGTGACCGCACATCAAAAAAGTACTTAATTGGCTGTAAAGCGCTTTGGGAGTCCGGCGGTCGTGAAAGACGCTATATAAATGCACGTCTTTCTTTGTGCATCAGTAATGATGACCATGAAGCTGATTGTTAAAATCCCATCGGGTTCATCATCATCATCATCATCGGCAGTCCATCAGGATGGAGGAAGACTTGCTTCCACTCCTGAAGTGAGTTCTTTGGTGGCTGAACAGTCCAATACGAGAGCCACAGACTCTGTCACAGGTGGGACAGATAGTCGTTGAAGGAAAGGGTGGGTGGGGAGTCTGGTTTGCCGCACGCTCCTTCCGCTGCCTGCACTTGGTTTCTGCATGCTCTCGGCGACGAGACTCGAGGTGCTCAGCGCCCTCCCGGATGCACTTCCTCCACTTAGGGCGGTCTTTGGCCAGGGACTCCCAGGTGTCAGTGGGGATGTTGCACTTTATCAGGGAGGCTTTGAGGGTGTCCTTGTAACGTTTCCTCTGCCCACCTTTGGCTCGTTTGCCGCGAGGGAGCTCCGAGTAGAGCACTTGCTTTGGGAGCTTTGTGTCTGGCAAGCGGACTATGTGGCCTGCCCAGCAGAGCTGATCGAGTGTGGTCAGTGCTTCAATGCCGGGGATGTTAGCCTGGATGAGGACCCTAACGTTGGTACAGCTGTCCACCCAGGGGATTTGTAGGATCTTGCGGAGACATCGTTGGTGATATTTATCCAGAAATTTGGAGGTGTCTACTGTACATGGACCACGTCTCTGAGCCATACAGGAGGGCGGGGGAGTGCTACGAGCTTGGTGGCAGATTTGAGGATCACTGAGGTGGTGAAAGGCGCTATGGAAATACAAATTCTCTCTGCTTTTACACATTTTGAATTTGGTGAAGTATCAAGACGGCAGATGGAACGGGATCAGAAGTCCAATTGATTCCGAGAACCGAACGTACAGAAGACCTTTCAGTGTCATTTACCTTGTCCGCTTTCGGCAGCAGAGCCACGATATGCTGGGCAAGCTCCCGGCCCGCTCTTCTGAAGATATAGCAGCACAAAGCGTCTCCAGCGACTGCACCTGAAAATCATTTTTACCGAGATTTTTTTTAATGAGTTTCTTCTCCTCATTAACTGCACCCGGCCCCCCCGCCCCCCCATCCAGATTTCCCTCGCTGACAGAAGTCAGCTTCATACTGGGTCGCCTCTCATCCCCATCACTCCGCTGCAGAGAATGGGTAGGGTAACCTAGCGGGGAAACTAAAACTAGGGGTCAACCACCCATCCAAATGTCTACTTCGGAGCAACTTTGGCCCATGCTGGACAAGAGGCTCCTTGTTCTGGTCACCTTATTTAAGGAGGGATCATCATAGGCAGTCCCTCGAAGCGAGGATGACTTGCTTCCACGCCAAAAAAGGGATGAGTTCACAGGTGTTTCAATGAAGGATCTAATATTCCGGATCCCGGACTACATCCTGAAGGGTGGAAGATGTCTGTGGGTGGATTTTTTTAACGTGGGGTGACCGTTGCACACCAGCCACCACACGGGCTTGACAGAGCTAGGTCTTGGTCCAATGGCAAGGGTTGACCAGGACGACTGGAGACCAGCTCTGCTGCACGGACCTGGTGTGCACACATATCGCAGTGTGGGCTGGGCCCGTGCTGCCCTGGGCTCGACTGGGCCCCGAACTCACGCCTCTCCTGGGCCCCGATAACGTCCCTCTACAATCTCTCGCCGCTCCTTTGCCCTGACCTCGCCGCTCCTGCTGTACCTGCCCACGCTCCAATCGCCGACCTGGACCTTGATGACGTCCCTCTTTGCTGCCATCGCCCTCCTGCACCAGCTCGTGCTGTACCTTCCAGTGGTATGCCGCCAAGGAGGGATATACTTGCATTCGAGGCAGTTCACGAGATTGATTCCTGAGATGAGGGGGTTGTCTTATGAAGAAAGGTTGAGCAGGTTGGGCCTATACTCACTGGAGTCTAGAAGAATGAGGTAATCTTATTGAAATGTTTAAGATACTGAGGGGGCTCAACAAGGTAGAGAGAGAGGCTCTTTCCCCTCGTGGGGGAATCTCGAACTAAGGGGCATAGTCTCAGAATAAGGGGCCACCCATTTAAAACTGAGATGAGGAGGAATTTCTTCTCTCAGAGGGTTGTAAATCTGTGGAATTCTCTGCCCCAGAGAGCTATGGAGGCTGGGTTATTGAATATATTTAAGGCGGAGATAGACAGATTTTTGAGCAATAAGGGAGCAAAGGGTTATGGGGAGCGGGCAGGGAAGTGGAGCTGAGTCCCTGATCAGATCAGCCATGATCATATTAAATGGCGGAGCAGGCTCGAGGGGACAAATGGCCTACTCCTGCTCCTAGTTCTTATGCTACTGGACAAGGAACCCAGAGGTAATGTGAGTCAAGTTGTGAAATTAATTTCAATAAATAAAACAAACATGCCTTTATATAGCGCCTTTCACAATCTCAGGACGTCCCAAAGTGTTTTACAGCCAATGAAGTACGTTCCGAAGTGTAGTCACTGCTGTAATGTAGGAAACGCGGCAGCCAATTAGTGCACAGCAAGCTCCCACAAACAGCCATGTGACGACGACTAGATAATCCGGTTTTATTGATGTGAGTTGAGGGATAAATATTGACCCCAGGGAGAACTCCCCTGCTGTTCTTCGAAATAGTGGCCGAGAGAGCAGATGGGGCAGACGGGCCTCGGTTTAACATCTCAACTGAACAACGGCACCTCCGACAGTGCAGCACTCCCTTAGTGCTGTGCTGGAGTGTCAGCCTGGATTTATGTGCTCAAGTCCCTGGAGTGGGACTTGAACCCACAGCCTTCCGACTCAGAGGTGAGAGTGCTGCCCACTGAGAGATTCCCACATTACAACAGTGACTACGCTCCAGGAGTACTCCATTCGAAGTAAAGCTCTTTGGGACGTCCGATGGTTGTGAAAGGCGCCATACAAGTGCAAGTCTTTCTTTGTTTCACTGAGACACGGCAACTATAGTTAATTTCTGCACTGGCACCAGAACATGACCAAATCAAAACAAAGTTGTAATCGTTAATATTTCAAAGATTTACATTCTGCGAGCTTTCGACAAAACCCAGCAATGTTGGATTTCTCAAAGGTACGATACAGGTGAGTGAGGAGCCCCATCCGATTGGATATCTGCAAATTTGGAGAGAAATAAAGCAGTTTGAGGGTGAAATCTTACAGGTTCATAGAAGCATAGAACAGTGCAGCACTAAAGAGGCTATTTGGCCAAGTGTGTCTCATTCAAAGAGCAATCCAGTCAGTCCCACTGTCCCCATTCTTTCCCAATGTCATAAGAACATAAGAAATAGGAGCAGTAGTCCATACGGCCCCTCGAGCCTGCTCCGCCATTCAATACAATCATGGCTGATCTGATCATGGACTCAGCTCCACTTCCCTGCCCGCTCCCCATAACCCCTTGTCGTTTAAGAAACTGTCTATTTCTGTCTTAAATTTATTCAATGTCCCAGCTTCCACAGCTCTCTGAGGCAGCGAATTCTACAAATTCACAACCCTCTGAAAGAAGAAATTTCTCTTCATCTCTGTTTTCAATGGGCGGCCCCTTATTCTAAGATCATGGCCCCTAGTTCTAGTCTCCCTTATCAATGGAAACATCCTCTCTGCATCCACCTTGTCAAGCCCCCTCATAATCTTATACGTTTCAATAAGATCACCTCTCATTCTTCTGAATTCCAATGAGTAGAGGCCCAACCTACTCAACCTTTCCTCATAAGTCAACCCCCTCATCTCTGGAATCAACCCAGTGAACCTTCTCTGCTCCAAAGAAAGTATATCCTTTCGTAAATATGGAAACCAAAACTGCACGCAGTATTCCATGTGTGGCCTCACCAATACCTTATATAGCTGTAGTAAGACTTCCCTGCTTTTATAGTCCATCTACTTTGCAATAAAGGCCAAGATACACATAGGTCTTCTTGATCACTCGCTGTACATAGAAACATAGAAAATAGGTGCAGGAGTAGGCCATTTGACCCTTCGAGCCCACACCACCATTCAATAAGATCATGGCTGATCATTCACCTCAGTACCTTTCCTGCTTTTTCTCCATACCCCTTGACTCCTTTAGCCATAAGGGCCATATCTAACTCCCTCTTGAATATATCTAACGAACTGGCATCAACAACTCTCTGCGGCAGGGAATTCCACAGGTTCACAACTCTGAGTGAAGAAGTTTCTCCTCATCTCGGTCCTAAATGGCTTACCCCTTATCCTTAGACTGTGACCCCTGGTTCTGGACTTCCCCAACATCGAGAATATTCTTCCTGCATCTAACCTGTCCAATCCCGTCAGAATTTTATATGTTTCTATGAGATCCCTGCTTATTCTTCTAAACTCCAGTGAATACAGGCCCAGTCGATCCAGTCTCTCCTCATATGTCAGTCCTGCTATCCCAGGAATCAGTCTGGTGAACCTTCGCTGCACTCTCTCAATAGCAAGAATGTCCTTCCTCAGGTTAGGAGACCAAAACAGAACACAATATTCTAGGTGAGGCCTCACCAAGGCCCTGCACAACTGCAGTAAGACCTCCCTGCTCCTATACTCAAATCCCCTAGCTATGAAGGCCGACATACCATTTGCCTTCTTCACCACCTGCTGTACCTGCATGCCAACTTTCAATGACTGATGTACCATGACACCCAGGTCTCGTTGCACCTCCCCTTTTCTTAATCTGCCGCCATTCTGAGATGAGGAGAAACTTCTTCACTCAGAGAATTGTTAACCTGTGGAATTCTCTACCGCAGAAAGTTGTTGATGCCAGTTCATTGGATATATTCAAGAGGTAGTTAGATATGGCCCTTGCGGCTAAAGGGATCAAGGGGTATGGAGAGAAAGCAGGAAAGGGGTACTGAGGTGAATGTTCAGCCATGATCTTATTGAATGGTGGTGCAGGCTCAAAGGGCCGAATGGCCTACTCCTGCACCTATTTTCTATGTTTCTATTCAGATAATATTCTGCCTTCACGTTTTTGCCACCAAAGTGGATAATCTCACATTTATCCATATTATACTGCATCTGCCATGCATTTACCCACTCATCTAACCAGTCCAAGTCACCCTGCAGCCTCTTAGCATCCTCCTCACAGCTCACACCGCCACCCAGCTTAGTGTCATTTGCAAACTTGTAGATATTACACTCAATTCTTCATCTAAATCATTGATGTATATTGTAAATAGCTGGGGTCCCAGCACTGACCCCACTAGTCACTGCCTGCCATTCTGAAAAGGACCCGTTTATCCCGACTCTCTGCTTCCTGTCTGCCAACCAATTCTCTATCCACGTCAGTACATTACCCCCAATACCATGTGCTTTAATTTTGCACACTAACCTTTTGTGTTTGTATACTAACCTTTGTACCTGCATACTAACCTTTTGTGTTTCATGCACAAGTACCCCCAGGTCCCGCTGTACTGCGGCACTTTGCAATCTTTCTCCATTTAAATAATAACTGGCTCTTTGATTTTTTTCTGCCAAAGTGCATGACCTCACACTTTCCAACATTATACTCCACCTGCCAAATTTTTGCCCACTCACTTAGCCTGTCTATGTCCTTTTGCAGCTTTTTTCTCCTTCAAGTATTGATCTAATTCCATTTTGAAGGCGACTATTGAATCTGTAGCCACCACCCTATCAGGCAGTGCATTCCAAATCCGAACCACTCACTGCTGTTTGTGCTGTGCGCAAATTGACTGCCGCGTTTCCTACATTTCCAAAGGTGATGACATTTTTTTTTAAATACTTCATTGGCTGTAAAGCGCTTTGGGACGTCCTGAGGTCGTGAAAGGCGCTATATAAATGTAAATCCTTTGCCTCGTCCCGTGGCCAACAACTGTCCATCGACTAACAGCAACAAAAAATTAGATTCATGCTCATTTATCTCAATCGCTGTTGGTGGGAAGTGGCTGCCACGACAACCACTGCTTTTTCCCAAAGTACTTAAGCAGGAGATGTGCGTGGAGATATCTGCACGTGAAAAGGTCCTCGATAAACGCTGGATTTTAGGCTTTGCTGATTTCGGGGCGGTAATAGCGGCGGGGCGGTAAAGTTTGCGCCCGGGAACAGTTTGCGCCTCAGTCAGCTGGGCCCCGAGTGTGGGACGGAACGGTAAGGGATGCGTTACACACCTCTCTTGGGGCGCTAGGGGAAAATCCTGGGGTAAACAGCTGGCCTGGGAACGCCGTGAGAGAGGCCTCCCTGCGGGAAAAAAAACCCCCACCCAAAACATTCCCAATCCATAGCCCACACCACCGCAACATAAATCGCAAAAGAAAAACCAATCACACTTAGCTGAGGTGGACATTACTGACCTCATTGCGGCCGGTACAGTTCGGACCACCTGCTTTCACAGGCGGTCCCGGCAGGGGGCGCTATGGAGTCAGAAACAATGGCAGTGTCTATATCCTGGTTGCTATGAATATCAGTTGATCCACTCTTGGGAGCCAAAAATCGAGCCAGTGTCACAACCAGGGGCATTGCACGCCTGCTCGCCTCTTCCGGGCGGTAATGCTCCGCGTCCCGCCGAAACCGGCCCCGAAAACGCCCGGAAGAGCTCACAGCCGCCACTGCCGTCCCTCCGGGGCAAAAACAGGGGCGGTCAACACCGGAAAATCCAGCCCCAATATTTTATTATGTTCAGCGCAGTTTCCCTCAACAAACATTCTATCTGCGTGAGGCTAACTAGAGATACCACAGACAGCAATGAGCTAACAACCAGACCATCTGTTTTGGTCATGTCGGTCGAGGGATAAATATTGACCAAGGGCACTGGAGAGAACTCACCCTGCTCTTCTTCGAACGGTGGCCGTGGGATCTTTTGTGTCCACCCGAGCGGGCAGACTGTTACAGAAGCAATAGGAGCAGGAGTAGGCCATACGGCCCCTCGGACCTGCTCCACCATTTAATACGACCATGGCTGATCTGATCATGGACTCAGGTCCACTTCCCTGCCCGCTCACCATAACCCCTTAATCCATTATCGGTTAAGAAGCTGTCTAACTCTGTCTTAAATATATTCAATGTCCCGGCTTCCACAGCTCTCTGAGGCAGCAAATTCCACAGATTTACGACCCTCTGAGAGAAGAAATTCCTCCTCATCTCTGTTTTAAATGGGTGGCCCCTTATTCTAAGATTATGCCCCCGAGTTCTAGTCTCCCCTACGAATGGAAACATCCTCTCTGCATCCACCTTGTCATGCCCCCTCATAATCTTATACATTTCGATAAGATCACCTCTCATTCTTCTGAATTCCAATGAGTAGAGGCCCAACCTCCTCAACCTTTCCTCATAAGACAACCCCCTCATCCCCAGAATCAACCCAGTGAAACTTCTCTGAACTGCCTCCAAAGCAAGTATATCCTTTCGTAAATATGGAAACCAAAACTGTAGGCGCAGTTTACCGCCCCATCCGTCCGTCAGACGGAACCTCCGACAGTGCAGCACTCGCTCAGTACCGCGCGGGGAGAGTCGGCCTGGATTATGTGCTCCAAATCTAGACTGGAGTGGGACTTGAACGTCTGACATCGGAGGCGTGAGTGCTGCCTGCTGAGCCTCGGTCGACACCCTATGTGGCGAGTGCTTGAGTCCTCGAGGCCTGGAAGGTCACAGGTTTGGTCCCTGATCAGGGTAACTGACCCTGGGCACAGCACAACAACTGGTCTCAACACCCTCTGCATTACAGAGCGTGCATGACAACAAAATGCACTACGCTGCATTACATGGAATCTACAGCACAGAACATCAACAACTTGTATTTATATAGCGCCTCTAACGTAGCAAAACATCCCAAGGCGCTTCACGGGACTATTATGAGACAAAAAAGAACCAGGCCATTCCGCCCAACCGGTCGATGCCAGTGTTTATGCTCCACCCGAACAACATATCCCTCTATTCCTTTCTCCCTCATGTGTTTATCCAGCTTCCCCTTAAATGCATCCATGCTAATCGCCTCACCACTCCCTGTGGTAGCAAGTTCCACATTCTCACCAATTGCTGGGTGAAGAAGTTTCTTCTGAATTCCCAATTGGATTTATTGGTGACGATCTTATATTTATAGCCCCTCATTCTGGTCTCCCCACAAGTGGAAATATTTTCTCTATGTCTACCCTATCAAACCCTTTCATAATCTTGATCTCGATCGGGTCATCTCTCAGTTCTCTCTCTCCTGACTGAAAGAGCCAATCTTTCCTGACTGGTATAACCTCTCAGCTCTGGCATCATCCCTCGAAACCTGGTTTGCACCTTCTCCATTGCTTCTCCATCCTTTTTTGCAATATGGAGACCAGAACTGGCTACAGTACACTCAATGTAGTCCTCGAAATGTCCCCTCGTCAAACCACGCTCACGCTAGCAGGTCACCATGGTGACGGCTTCTAACCTGGAAGTATTTGTACATCGCCTCCTCGACCAGAGATATGCTGTATGGTGCGAGCTTAAAGTTGTCAGTGGCGTCAAACACGGTCTTTATCGCCAACTGGGAGATCCAATACGCTGCAGAGAGGAAGTGAATAACTTCAGTTTACGCAGTCGCTATTCTCCCATTCCCCCACCACTCCCCCCTCCATCCCCTTTATCTCTCCTCCACCCCCTCCATTCCCATTGTCCCCACACCCACGTTATCGCCCCTCATCCCCATTATCTCCCCTCCCCCACCCCCGCCCATCCCCTTTATCTGCCCTCCCCCCATCCACTTTATCTCCCCTCCCCCATCCCCATTATCTCCCCTTCCTCCACCCATCCCCATTATCTCCCCTCCCCCATCCCCATTATCTCCCCTCCCCCCACCTATCCCCATTATCTCCCCTCCCCCCATCCCATTATCTCCCCTCAACCCACCATCCTCATTATCTCCCCTCCCCCCACCCCCGCCCATCCCCATTATCTCCCCTCCCCCACCCCGCCCATCCCCATTATTTCCCCTCCCCACACCCCGCCCATCCCCTTTATCTCCCCTCCCCCACCCCCTCCCATCCCCATTATCTCCCCTTCCTCCAACCATCCCCATTATCTCCCCTCCCCCCACCCATCCCCATTATCTCCCCTCAACCCACCATCCCCATTATCTCCCCTCCCCCCAACCCCGCCCATCCCCATTATCTCCCCACCCCCCACCCCGCCCATCCCCATTATCTCCCCTCCCCCACCGCGCCCATCCCCATTATCTCCCCTCCCCCCATCCCCTTTATCTCCGCTCCCCCATCCCCATTATCTCCCCTCCCCCCACCCCGCCCATCCCCATTATCTCTCCTCCCCCACCCCGCCCATCCCCATTATCTCCCCTCCCCCCATCCCCTTTATCTCCCCTCCCCCATCCCCATTATCTCCCCTCCCCCCACCCCGCCCATCCCCATTATCTCCCCTCCCCCCACCCCGCCCATCCCCATTATCTCCCCTCCCCCATCCCCATTATCTCCCCTTCCCTCCCCCCACCATCCCCATTATCTCCCCTCCCCTCCCCCCACCATCCTCATTATCTCCCCTCCCCTCCCCCCACCATCCCCATTATCTCCCCTCCCCCCACCCCCGCCCATCCCCTTTATCTCCCCTCCCCCATCCCCATTATCTCCCCTCCCCCCACCCCGCCCATCCCCATTATCTCCCCTCCCCCGCCCATCCCCATTATCTCCCCTCCCCCCACCATCCCCATTATCTCCCCTCCCCCCACCATCCCCATTATCTCCCCTCCCCCCACCATCCCCATTATCTCCCCTCCCGCCACCATCCCCATTATCTCCCCTCCCGCCACCATCCCCATTATCTCCCCTCCCCCCACCATCCCCATTATCTCCCCTCCCCCCACCATCCCCATTATCTCCCCTCCCCCCACCATCCCCATTATCTCCCCTCCCCCCACCATCCCCATTATCTCCCCCCACCCCGCCCATCCCCATTATCTCCCCCCACCCCGCCCATCCCCATTATCTCCCCCCACCCCGCCCATCCCCATTATCTCCCCCCACCCCGCCCATCCCCATTATCTCCCCCCACCCCGCCCATCCCCATTATCTCCCCTCCCCCCCGCCCATCCCCATTATCTCCCCTCCCCCCACCATCCCCATTATCTCCCCTCCCCCCACCATCCCCATTATCTCCCCTCCCCCCACCATCCCCATTATCTCCCCTCCCCCCACCATCCCCATTATCTCCCCTCCCCCCACCATCCCCATTATCTCCCCTCCCCCCACCATCCCCATAATGGGGATGGTGGGGGGAGGGGAGATAATGGGGATGGTGGGGGGAGGGGAGATAGAAACATAGAAACATAGAAAATAGGTGCAGGAGTAGGACATTCGGCCCTTCTAGCCTGCACCGCCATTCAATGAGCCCCGGGATGGCGGGACTGACCTATCAAGAAAGACTGGATCAACTGGGCTTGTATTCACTGGAGTTCAGAAGAATGAGAGGGGACCTCATAGAAACATATAAAATTCTGACGGGGTTAGACAGGTTAGATGCAGGAAGAATGTTCCCAATGTTGGGGAAGTCCAGAACCAGGGGTCACAGTCTAAGGATAAGGGGTAAGCCATTTAGGACCGAGATGCGGAGGAACTTCTTCACCCAGAGAGTGGTGAACCTGTGGAATTCTCTACCACAGAAAGTTGTTGAGGCCAATTCACTAAATATATTCAAAAAGGAGTTAGATGAGGTCCTTACTGCTAGGGGGATCAAGGGGTATGGCGAGAAAGCAGGAATGGGGTACTGAAGTTGAATGTTCAGCCATGAACTCATTGAATGGCGGTGCAGGCTAGAAGGACCGAATGGCCTACTCCTGCACCTATTTTCTATGTTTCTATGTTTCTATCTCCCCTCCCCCCACCATCCCCATTATCTCCCCTCCCCCCACCATCCCCATTATCTCCCCTCCCCCCACCATCCCCATTATCTCCCCTCCCCCCACCATCCCCATTATCTCCCCCCACCCCGCCCATCCCCATTATCTCCCCCCACCCCGCCCATCCCCATTATCTCCCTTCTCCCCACCATCCCCATTATCTCCCTTCCCCCCACCATCCCCATTATCTCCCCTCCCCTCCCCCGCCCATCCCCATTATCTCCCCTCCCCCCACCCCGCCCATCCCCATTATCTCCCCTCCCCCCACCATCCCCATTATCTCCCCTCCCCCCACCATCCCCATTATCTCCCCTCCCCCCACCATCCCCATTATCTCCCCTCCCCCGCCCATCCCCATTATCTCCCCTCCCCCGCCCATCCCCATTATCTCCCCTTCCCCCACCATCCCCATTATCTCCCCTCCCCCGCCCATCCCCATTATCTCCCCTCCCCCCACCATCCCCATTATCTCCCCTCCCCCCACCCCCACCATCCCCATTATCTCCCCTCCCCCCACCATCCCCATTATCTCCCCTTCCCCCACCATCCCCATTATCTCCCCTCCCCCGCCCATCCCCATTATCTCCCCTCCCCCGCCCATCCCCATTATCTCCCCTTCCCCCACCATCCCCATTATCTCCCCTCCCCCCACCATCCCCATTATCTCCCCTCCCCCCACCCCCACCATCCCCATTATCTCCCCTCCCCCCACCCCCACCATCCCCATTATCTCCCCTCCCCCCACCATCCCCATTATCTCCCCTCCCCCCACCATCCCCATTATCTCCCCTCCCCCCACCCCCATTATCTCCCCTCCCCCGCCCATCCCCATTATCTCCCCTTCCCCCACCATCCCCATTATTTCCCCTCCCCCGCCCATCCCCATTATCTCCCCTCCCCCCACCATCCCCATTATCTCCCCTCCCCCGCCCATCCCCATTATCTCCCCTCCCCCCACCCCGCCCATCCCCATTATCTCCCCCACCCCCACCATCCCCATTATCTCCCCCCCCCCCCCTCTGGGCCACCCAGCATGTCCCACACAGTAGTGGTTACGTTTCGACTTTGCAAAAGTGACTCCACTTCACAAGTACTTCGTTGGCTGTAAAGTGCTTTCGGACGTCCTGAGGTAGTGAAAGACGCAAGACTTTCTAAAAACATTACTGAGCGAGTAATCCAGATAAATTCCCCGGCAGATTGATAATTTGACTTCAGTTTAGAAAATCTGGGAAGAAAAAGCCCACCTCAGTAAAAGTGACCATGAAGCTGTCAGATTGTCGGTAATAAATCCAACGGAATTCACCGACGTCCTTTAGGGAAGGAAGCCTGCTGTCCTTACCCCTTCTGGGCCTATATGTGACTCCAGTCCCCACACCGACCCGATTGACACTTAACTTGCTTTCTGAAGCGGCCTCGCAAGCCACTGAGTTCAAGGTGGCAGCTTACCACCAGCACCTTCCCGGGGCAACTAGGGATGGGCAAAGAAAATGGCGGCCTTGCTAGCGACGCCCACATCCCGAGATAATGCAACAACCTGCAGCAGCCCAGCAATGGGAGATTATTTCAGTACAATATTTAATAGTAACTTTCAAAAGGGAATTGGATATATACTTGAAGGGGGGGGGGGGGGGATTTGCAGGGCTATGGGGTAAAAGAGCAGGGGGAGTACAACTAATTGGTTCTTTCAAAGAGCTGGTACAGGCACGATGGGTCGAATGGCCTCCTTCTGTGCTGCAAGGTTCTATAATACCCTGACAATTCGCTGACTCTAAGACTAAACATAGTGTACGGTATTTGTTTTATCTCTTATCTCTTTCGGGCAATCAGAGGCAGGAATCAACAAAGGATTATTACTTTCCTAACTATTGGCTTCATTGACAGGAAAATACAACAGGTTTTACAGTGTAAGAATAAAAGTGTTTATTCATGACAACATGGATTCTGTGTATGAATAAATGTTAAAAGTGTAGATTATACAGAAAGGCTGAGTGTTGAAACAAAATGGAAGTCTTAATTGGAAAGCCATTAACTTAATCTAATCAAGAGATGGCTGGGCCAGTCCAGACAGCCACATGTGTGAGGAGAGCCAATACAGAACTGCCCTGGAACCAAGATCCAATCCTGGGACTTTCGGAGGAACAATGAACATAAGGAATATAAAAACACAAGCCAGGAACTGCTCTGTCTCTCTCTTCTCCCCTGGACACACGGCAAAATGTCTCGCTCAAAGACCAGCAGAAACAGCAGGCCGTGTATTCATCCAGCCAGCCAGAGGAAATCAAAGTATTATCGCTTTTTATGATAACCACATTGTATCTCTGTTGTAACTAAGGTAGATCTGTAGGATAATTGACGACTGCTGTCAGATGTGCATGTGTGTGTGTGTGTTTTTAATAAACTGTTCCGAATTGTTTTAAAAGAATCGTCTCACTGTCAATTTAATGTCAGAGATTTAGAAATCTTACAACAGATAGAGCTTCATACGACGCAAAACTCAGAAGGGCCAATTCTTCTGCTTCGGGATATTAAGAGGTTAATTCTCCTTCCAATGTCCTGCATGATGTTCCTCTGGACTTTCTCCTCGAGCTTACTGAAGTGGCTGGTGTAAGATAAGCTTCCAGTGCTTTCCCATGCTTTACAGCATCCGATGTTTACAACAGCCTCTCATAAACTTTCAAGGCCTCTCAGCTGCCTTATCGACAGCCTCCGAGACAATCTGCTGAAAAAGGCTTCTTAAGTGGCCAACCTTCTAGCGCGCTGCCTTGAACAATCAGTTTTAGCTCATTAATCCAGGTAGAGCCAATCCTTCAATTACTTTTAGTTTTATATTGAGAAGTCTAAAATCCTTCAACAGAATTACGTAGAATTGTACAGCACAGACACAGGCCATTACGCCCAATGGGTTTAAAAAAAAATTGTTCCTGGGATGTGGGTGTTGCTGGCAAGACCAGCATTTATTGCCCACGTATAATTGCCCTCGAGAAGGTGGTGGTGAGCCGCCTTCTTGAACCGCCGCAGTCCGTGTGGAGAAGGTGCTCCCACAGTGCTGTTAGGGAAGGGAGTTCCAGGAGGTCAATCATCTCAGCCCCAGGACATCGCTGCAGGAGTTCCTCAGGGCAGTGTCCTAGGCCCAACCATCTTCAGTTGCTTCATCAATGACCTTCCCTCCAACATAAGGTCAGAAGTGGGGATGTTCGCTGATGACTGCACAGTGTTCAGTTCCATTCGCAACTCCTCAGATAATGGAACAGTCCATGCCCGCATGCAGCAAGACCTGGACAACATTTAGTCTTGGGCTGATAAGTGGCAAGTAACATTCGCGCCACACAAGTGCCAGGCAATGACTATCCCCAACAAGCGAGATTCTAACCACTGCCCCTTACTATCACCGAATCCCCCACTATCAACATTCTGGGGGTCACCATTGACCAGAAACTTAACTGGATCAGCCACATAAATACTGTGGCAACAAGAGCAGGTCAGAGGCTGGGTATTCTGCGGTGAGTATCTCACCTCCTGACTCCCCAAAGTCTTCCCACATCTACAAGACACAAGTCAGGAGTGTGATGGAATACTCTCCACTTGCCTGGATGAGTGCAGCTCCAACAACACTCAAGAAGCTCGACACCATCCAGGACAAAGCAGCCCGCTTGATCGGCACCCCATCCACCACCTTCAACATTCACTCCCTCCACCACCGGCGCACCGTGGCTGCAGTGTGTACCATCTACAAGATGCACTGCAGCAACTCGCCAAGGCTTCTTCGGCAGCACCTCCCAAACCCGCGACCTCTACCACCTAGAAGGACAAGGGCAGCAGGCGCATGGGAACACCTCCAAGTCACACACCATCCTGACTTGGAAATATATCGGCCATTCTTTCATCGTCGCTGGGTCAAAATCCTGGAACTCCCTCCCTAACAGCACTGTGGGAGCACCTTCACCACACGGACTGCAGTGGCTCACCAGCACCTTCTCAAGGGGCAATTAAGGATGGGCAATAAATGCTGGTCTTGCCAGCGACGCCCACTCCCTATGAATGCATAAAAAAGAATCCTCTCCACTTACCGGATCCCTCATCTCCCATCAGATGACCCCAGCCTCCGCAGCCAATCTCCGATCCGTCCACTTTGGCGAGTTTGCAGTTTGAACCCGTTCCCGCGATCAACACGATTCCACCTTGGGGAGGGAGGGATTACAAAACTTGCGTTAGGGGCGTTCGATTCTAAAGCAGCCTTACCTCAGAACTGGTGGATACAGAGCGCACTCTGGCAGCAGGTCGAGCTACAGGAACGAGTCCCACCATCCGCAGGTAACTGGCACATGCACAGATTGACAGCGAAAGCCCACATTCGCCATTGGAGTGACTCCATAGCAGAAGCCAGGAGCTTGCTCACATTTGGGTGTGGGGGAGGGGCGTGGGGGAGAGGGGTAGACAAAGGGGCGGGACCATACTCATTTCTGTCACAGCTTAGCATCATCCACCCTCACAAATATCTGCTTCGGAGCAGCTTTGGCCCATGCTGGACAAGAGGCTCCTTGTTCTAGTCTCCTTATTTAAGGAGGGATATACTTGCTTTGAGGTTGATTCCTGAGATGAGGGGGTTGTCTTACGAAGAAAGGTTGAGCCTTTACTCAGTGGAGTTTAGAAGAATGAGAGGTACAATGTGGGAAAATGTGAGGTTATCTAATTTGGCAGAAAAAAAAAATAGAAAAGCAAATTACAATTTAAATGGGGAAAAATTGCAAAGTGTTGCAGTATAGAGGGACCTGGGGGTCCTTGTCCATGAAACACAAAAAGTTAGTGTGCAGGTACAGCAAGTAATCAGGAAGGCAAATGGAATAGAAACATAGAAATTTACAGTGCAGAAGGAGGCCATTTCGGCCCATCGTGTCCGCGTCGGCCGACAAAGAGCCGCTCGGCCCTCGGTCAGCAGCCCTGAAGGTTACATATAAACCTACGAACAATGACAGAAAGACAAAGAGCACCCAGCCCAACCAGTCTGCCCCACGCAACTGCGACACCCCTTATACTAAAACATTCTACACTCCACCCCAACCGGGAGAGGCAAAAGCCAAATAAAAACCCAGGCCAATTTAGGGAGAAAAAAAATCAGGGAAAATTCCTCTCCGACCCATCCAGGTGATCGAAACTAGTCCAGGAGATCACCCTGGCTGTAATGTTGGCCTTTATTGCAAGGGGAATGGAGTATAAAAGCAGAGAAGTCTTGCTACAACTGTGTAGGGAATTGGTGAGGTCACACCTGGAGTACTGCGTACAGTTTTGGTCCCTGTATTTAAGGAAGGATATACTTGCATTGGAGGCTGTTCAGAGAAGGTTCACGAGGTTGATTCCGGAGATGAGGGGGTTGACTTATGAAGATAGGTTGAGTAGGTTGGGCCTAAACCCATTGGAATTCAGAAGAATGAGAGGTGATCTTATCGAAGCATATAAGATAATGAGGGGGCTCGACAAGGTGGATGCAGTGAGGATATTTCCACTTATAGGGGAAAGTAAAACTAGGGGACATACTCTCAGAATAAGGGGCCGCCCATTTAAAACGGAGATGAGGAGGAATTTCTTCTCTCAGAGGGTTGTAAATCTGTGGAATTCTCTGCCCCAGAGAGCTGTGGAGGCTGGGTCATTGAATATATTTAAAAGGTGGAGATAGACAGATTTTTGAGCGATAAGGGAGTCAAGGGTTATGGGGAGCGGGCAGGGAAGTGGAGCTGAGTCCATGATCAGATCAGCCATGATCTTATTGAATGGTGGAGCAGTCTCCTGTTCCTATTTCTTATGTTATGTTCTTATAATGTACCTATCTATACAAATCGGGACATGGTAGCATAATATTCCAGGACTAATAGAGTACGCTCGTTGAATCCCACCACAGCAGTTTGAGCATTTGAATTCAGTTTTTTAAAAATCTGGAAATAAAATGCTGATACCTGTAAAAGTGACCACAAAGCTGTTGGATTGTTGTAAAAACCCAACTGGTTCACTAATGTCCCACCAGGGGAGGAAACCTGCTGTCCTTACTCGATCTGGGCCTATATACAACTCCAATCCCCACACCGTGGTTGATTTACCTGCGCTCTGAAATGGCCTAGCAAGACACATAACACGAATTAGGAGCCTGGAGCAGGCCTCAACGGCCCCTCGAGCCTGCCACGCCATTCAGTAAGATCATTGGCTGATCTTCGACCTCAACTCCACTTTCCCGCCCTAGCCCCATACCCAGTGAGATGAGGAGAAATTTCTTTACTCAGGGAGGGTTGTGAATCTTTGGAATTCCTTTTGTGTCCAAAAATCTATAAATCTCAGTCTTGAATATACTCAACGACTGGGCATCCACAGCCCTTCCAAAGATTCACTACCTTCTGAGTGAAGAGATATCGCCTCAGCTCAGTCTTAAATGGTTGACCCCTTATGCTGACACTTTGGGCTGGATTCTCGGCTTTGCTGATTTTGGGGCGGTAATGGCGGCGGGGTGGTAAAGTTTGCGCCTGGGAACAGTTTGCGCCTCAGTCAGCAAAATTGGGCATCTGGGCCCCGAGTGTGGGGCGGGGCGCTAAGGAAGGCGTTACACGCCTCTCTTAGGGCACTAGGCCGGCTGAGCAACTGAAAATCCCGAGCTAAATAGCTGGCCTGGGAGCGCCCTGAGAGAGGACTGCGGAGAAAAATAAAACTTAGGGGGAAAATAAAACACCAAGTACTGTTATGTATGCAATAAAGGTTCAAACGGAATCCTGTTTAACTAAGCAAGATACAACCTTGGCTCTGCTTTATTACGGCCCAAAGTGCCTGACTCACAAAATGGCTGGCCTTTTATACCAGAGCAGCACCATGTGCGTGCTGCTCAGTGGCCTCCAACAATGACACCATCTGGTGGCTACAAACGGCATGTACATACATGGCAAGTACCATAGCCCAAGCCACCACAAAATAAATCGCAAAAAATAAGAAAAACAATCACATTTACCTCACTGCGGCCGCTACAGGCCAGACTGCCCGCTTTCACAGGTATTCCCACCAGGGGGCACTCTACGCAGCGCTACAGGTCGGACGGGGGTCCAAAAAGCGAGCCGGTGTCGCAACCAGGGGGCGCTGCACATCGGCTCGCCTCTTCCGGGCGGTAATGCTCCGCACCCCGCCGACACCGGCCCCGAAAGCCCCGGCATGGCGCTGGCCGCCCGCCCGGAAGAGCTCACCGCCGCCATTGCCGCCGCCGCCTCCAGGGCGAAAACAGAGGCGGACAGCAGCGAGAAAATCCAGCCCCAAGACTCCGGTCTTCGTGGTTGACTCTGAGGCTGCTCTCTGAAGTGGCCTGGCAAGCACGTAACATCGGATCGAGGAGGAGCAGGAGTAGGTCCCTCGAGACTGCTCCCCTCGACTCTCCAGCCACGGGAAACAGGCTCTCAGCATCGAGACACCCAGTTGTCCCAAACCGCTACCAGCCCATTACCACCACTGTCTCAGAGCAACTAGGGATTGGAAATAAAGGCCGGCCTTCTCAAGTTGAGGCCCATTGAGAGGGCAGAGCAGTAAGAGAGCATCACTATGCAACAACAAGGTGAAACGGAAAGCATTTAATTCACTGCCGTATAAATCATGATGAAAAATAAAAGAATGAAAGATAGTCAGGTGGGCAGCACAGTGGAAAATGGAATTCAATCCGGAGAAGTGTGAGGTACTGCATTTGGTGGAGGGCTAACAAGGCAAGGGAATACACATTAAGTGATAGGACACTCAGAAGTGTAGAGGAACAACGGACGTTAGAGTGGATGTCCACAGATCCCTGAAGGTAGCAGGCCAGGTAGATACAGTGGCTAAGGTGGCATACAGAATACTTGCCTTTATTAGCCGAGGCACTGAATACAGGAGCAGAGAGGTTATGCTTGAACTGTATAAAACATCAGTTAGGCCACAGCTGGAGTACTGCGTGCAGTTCTGGTCACCACATTACAGGAAAGATGCGATTGCACTGGAGAGGGTACAGAGGAAATTTATGTGGATGTTGCCAGGACTGGAGAATTTTAGCTATGAGGAAAGACCTTACTGAGGTGTATAAAATGATGAGGGGATAGGAAGGACCTATTTCCCTTAGCAGAGGAGTCAACAGCCAGGGGGCATAGATTTAAAGTAATTGGTAGGAGGTTTAGAGGAGATTTGAGGGGAATCTTTTTCACCCAGAGGGTGGTGGGGGTCTGGAACTCACGGCCTGAAAGGGTGGTAGAGGTAGAAACCCTCAACACATTTAAAAAGTAGTTGGATGTGCACTTGAAGTGCTGTAACCTACAGGGCTACGGACCCAGAGCTGGAAAGTGGGATTAGGCTGGATAGCTCTTTGTCGGCCGACGCGGACACGATGGGCCGAAATGGCCTCCTTCCTGTAAATGTCTATGATTCTATGAACTTGTCTCTATTGAATCGTACCCTTATCAGTAGCCGTCGCTATTCCTCCCATTGCGTCGGTGGTGATGTAATAGTCCTCGCTCAGGTCTGGGTAGCACTCCTTCAGCTGTTCAACCATTTTGCTGACAGCTTCCTGCTGTTCCCCGCCGCTTAGAGACATGCCCTGAGGACGGAGCAAACCCGGAAATTATCGGAACGCCGAAAATAAACCTAGCGCCTTCAACGTAGTTTAAAACTCTCCAAGCAGGTTCACAGAAGGGGAAAATCGGACACAGAGCCAAAGGAGGGGACATGAGGACAGGCGGCCAAAAGCTGGGTCAAACACGTAGGTTTTAAGGTGCGTCTTAGGGGAGAGGGACGCGGAGAGGTTTAGGGAGGGAATTCCAGAGCTTCGGGCCCAGGCAGCTGAAGGCACGGCCGCTGATGGTGGGACGAAGGGAGTCAGAAGGTTGTAGGTTCAAAGTCCCACTTCAGAGATCTGAGCACAAAAAATCGAGGCTGACAGTCCAGGGCAGTACTGAGGGAGCGCTGCGCTGTCGGAGGTGCCACAAGACATTAAAACGAGGCCCCGTCTGCCCTCAGTTAGACGTAAATGATCCCATGGCACTAGTTCAAAGAAAAGCAGGGGATTATCCTGGCCAATATCTATCCCTTAGCCAACGTCACTAAAACAGATTATCTGGTCGGTGTCACACTGCTGTTTGTGGGAGCTTGCTGTGCGCAAATTGGCAGCCACGTTTCCTATACTGCAACAGTGACGACACTTCAAAAGTATTTCATTGGCTGCAAAGCGCTTTGAGACGTCCTGAGGTTGTGAAAGATGCTATATAAATGCAAGTCCTTTTTTTTTCTATCTCTTTCCTGGGAGTTGCTGAGCTATACAGATTGGGAAAGTAGAAGTGCTAGTGCAGCTGGCAGTGCTAAATTGCTTCAAAACTCTGGATCTGGTAAAGAATTATATAAATATACAGCATGGAAGGAGGCCATTTCAGCCCATCATGTCCGCACCGGCCGACAAAGAGCTGTCCAGCCTAATCCCACTTTCCAGCTCTTGGTCCGTAGCCCTGCAGGTTACAGCACTTCACGTGCACATCCAGGTGCTTTATAAACATGATGAGGGTTTCTGCCTCTACCACCCTTTCAGGCAGTGAGTTCCAGACCCCCACCATCCTCAAAATTCACCTCAAATCCCCTCTAAACCTCTAACCAAGTACTTTAAATCTATGCCCCCTGGTTGTTGACCCCTCTGCTAAGGGAAATAGGTCCTTCCTATCCACTCTATCTAGGCCCCTCATAATTTTATACACCTCAATAAAGTCTCCCCTCAGCCTTCCCTGTTCCAAAGAAAATAACTCCAGCCTATCCAATCTTTCCTCATAACTAAAATTCTCCAGTCCCGGCAACATCCTCGTAAATCTCCTCTGCACCCTCTCAAGTGCGATTGCATCTTTTCTGTAATGTGGTGACCGGAACTGCACGCAGTACTCCAGCGGTGACCTAACTAGTGTTTCACACAGTTCAAGCAAAATGTGCATTTATTGACTGTCCAGCGACCTCTGGTGGAGGACGAGTTGGTGACGACAGGATCAGACTCGGGTGTGAAGACCCCAGTATGGAATAGCCTACTTCCACACGTGACGGTACTACTTGGACAGCAGTTCCATTCTCCCAATCTTCTGGCTATCGTTCAACCTTCCACCAACACCATCAAAACAGATTACATTTATGTCATCACCTCCGCCTACAACATAGAAAATAGGTGCAAGAGTAGGCCATTCGACCCTTCGAGCCTGCACCACCATTCAATAAGATCATGGCTGATCATTCACCTCAGTACCCCCTTCCCGCTTTCTCTCCATACCCCTTGTTTGGTTCTGTCTTCACAAAGGAAGACACAAATAACCTTGCGGAAATACTAGGGGACCGAGGGTCTAGTGAGAAGGAGGAACTGAAGGATATCCTTATTAGGCGGGAAATTGTGTTGGGGAAATTGATGGGATTGAAGGCCGATAAATCCCCGGGGCCTGATAGTCTGCAACCCAGAGTACTTAAGGAAGTAGCTCTAGAAATAGTGGATGCATTGGTGATCATTTTCCAACAGCCTATCGACTCTGGATCAAGTCCTGTGGACTGGAGGGTAGCTAATGTAACACCACTTTTTAAAAAAGGAGAGAGAAAACGGGTAATTATAGACCGGTTAGCCTGACATCAGTAGTGGGGAAAATGTTGGAATCAATTATAAAAGATGAAATAGACGCATTTGGAAAGCAGTGACAGGATCGGTCCAAGTCAGCATAGATTTATGAAGGGGAAATCATGCTTGACAAATCTTCGAGAATTTTTTGAGGATGTAATTAGTACAGTGGACAAGGGAGAACCAGTGGATGTGGTGTATTTGGACTTTCAAAAGGCTTTTGACAAGGTCCCACACAAGAGATTGGTGTGCAAAATTAAAGCACATGGTATTGGGGGTAATGTACTGACGCGGATAGAGAACTGGTTGGCAGACAGGAAGCAGAGAGTCGGGATAAACGGGTCCTTTTCAGAATGGCAGGCAATAACTAATTGGGGTGCTGCAGGGCTGTGCTGGGACCCCAGCTATTTACAATATACATTAATGATTTAGATGAAGGAATTGAGTGTAATATCTCCAAGTTTGCTGATGACACTAAGCTGGGTGGCGGTGTGAGCTGTGAGGAGGATGCTAAGAGGCTGCAGGGTGAATTGGACAGGTTAGGTGAGTGGGCAAATGCATGGCAGATGCAGTATAATGTGGATAAATAACTTTGGTGGCAAAAACACGAAGGCAGAATATTATCTGAATGGTGGCAGATTAGGAAAAGGGGAGGTCCAACGACACCTGGGTGTAAAGGTACGTAAGTCATTGAAAGTTGGCATGCAGGTAAAGCAGGCGGTGAAGGCGGCAAATGGTATGTTGTCCTTCATAGCAGGTCTTACTGCAGTTGTAGAGAGTCTTGGTGAGGCCACACCTGGAGTATTATGTACAGTTTTGGTCTCCTAACTTGAGGAAGGACATTCTTGTTATTGAGGGAGTGCAGCGAAGGTTCACCAGACTGATTCCCAGGATGGCAGGACTGACCTATCAAGAAAGACTGGATCAACTGGGCTTGTATTCACTGGAGTTTAGAAGAATGAGAAGGGATCTCATAGAAACGTTTAAAATTCTGAAGGATTTAAGACAGGTTAGATGCAGGAAGAATATTCCCAATGTTGGGGAAGTCCAGAACCAGGGAACACAGTCTAAGGATAAAGGGTAAGCCATTTAGGACTGAGATGAGGAGAAACTTCTTCACTGAGAGAGTTGTTAACCAGTGGAATTCTCGACCACAGAGAGTTGTTGATGCAAGTTCATTGGATATATTCAAGAGGGAGTTAGATGTGACCCTTACGGCTAAAGGGATCAAGAGGTATGGAGAGAAAGCAGGAAAGGGGTACTGAGATGAATGATCAGCCATGATCTTATTGAATGGTGGTGCAGGCTCGAAGGGCCAAATGGCCCGCTCCTGCACCTATTTTCTATGTTTCTATGATCCCTTTAGCCGTAAGTGCCATATCTAACTCCCTCTTGAATATATCCAATGAACTGGCATCAACAACTCTCTGCGGCAGGGAATTCCACAGGTTAACAACTCTCTGAGTGAAGAAGTTTCTCCTCATCTCAGTCGTAAATGGCTTACCCCTTATCCTTTGATTATGTCTCCTGGGTCTGGACTTCCCAAACATCGGGAACATTCTTCCTGCATCTAACCTGTCCAGTCCCGTCAGAATTTTATATGTTTCTATGAGATCCCCTCTCATCCTTCGAAACTCCAGTGCATACAGGCCCAGTCGATCTAGTCTCTCCTCATATGTCAATCCTGCCATCCCGGGAATTAGTCTGGTGAACCTTTGCTGCACTCCCTCAATAGCAAGAACGTACTTCTTCAGATTCGGAGACGAAAACTGAACACAATATTTCATCATCATAGGCAGTCCCTCGAATCGAGGATGACTTGCTTCCACGCCAAAAAGTTCACAGGTGCTTTAATGAAGGACCTAAAATTCCAGGTCCGAACTAAATTTTGAAGGGTGGAAGATGCCTGTGCTTGGATTTTTTTTAAACGTGTGGTGGCCCTTGGCACACCAGCCACCTCACGGGCTTAACAGAACTAGGCTTGGCCCAGCAGCAAAGATTAACCAAGACGGCTGGAGACCAGCTCTGCTGCATGGACCTAGTGCGCACACATTTCGCAGTGTGGGCTGGCCCGTGCTGCCCCTGGGCCCTCGCCTCTTCTAGACCCCGAACCCACGCCTCTCCTGGGCCCCGATCACGTCCCTCTACAATCTCGCGCCGATCCTTCGCCCCGACCTCGCCGCTCCTGCTGTACCTGCCCACGCTCCAATCACTGACCTGGACCTTGATGACGTCCCTTGATGACGAGCACTGCCATTGGTCTCCTGCTCCAGCACATGCTGCTCCCTGGAGTGGTACGCTCCACGATGCTCCTTCAGCTACCCGGCCTGCTCCAATGGTTAAGGTCCAGTACCACTGCTGTAAGACCTCCCTGCTCCTATACTCAAATCCCCTAGCTATGAAGGCCAACATACCATTTGCCTTCACTGCCTGCTGTACCTGCATGCCAACTTTCAATGACTGGTGAACCATGACACCCAGGTCTCATTGCACCTCCCCTTTTCCTAATCTGCCACCATTCAGATAATATTCTCCTTTCGTGTTTTTGCCACCAAAGTGGATAACCTCACATTTATCCACATTATACTGCATCTGCCATGCATTTATCTACTCACCTAACCTGTCCAAGTCACCCTGCAGCCTTTTAACGTCCTCCTCACAGCTCACACCGCCACCCAGCTTAGTGTCATCTGCAAAATTGGAGATATACACTCAATTCCTTCATCTAAATCATTGACGTATATTGTAAATAGCTGGGGTCCCAGCACTGAGCCCTGGGACACCTCACTAGTCACTGCCTGCCATTCTGAAAAGGACCCGTTTTTCCCGACTCTCTGCTTCCTGTCTGCCAACCAGTTCTCTATCCACGTCAGTACATTACCCCCAATACCACGTGCTTTAATTTTGCACACCAATCTCTTGTGTGGGACCGTGTCAAAAGCCTTTTGAAAGTCCAAATACACCACATCCACTGGTTCTCCCTTGTCCACTCTACCAGTTCATCCTCAAAAAATTCTAGATTTGTCAAGCAGGATTTCCCTTTCATAAATCCATGCTGACTTGGACCGATCCCGTCACTGCTTTCCAAATGTGCTGCTATTTCATCTTTAATAATTGATTCAAACATTTTCCCCACTACTATTGTCATTTTCTCTCTCCCTTCTTTTAAAAAAGTGGCGTTACATTAGCTACCCTCCAGTCCATAGGAACTGATCCAGAGTCGATAGACTGTTGGAAAATGATCACCAATGCATCCACTATTTCTAGGGCTACTTCATTAAGTACTCTGGGATGCAGACCATCAGGCCTGGGAGATTTATCGACCTTCAATCCCATCAATTTCCCTAACACAATTTCCTGCCTAATAAGGATTTCCTTCAGTTCCTCCTTCTCACAAGACCCTCGGTCACCGAATATTTCCAGAAGGTTATTTGTGTCTTCCTTCGTGAAGATAGAACCGAAGTATTTGTTTAACTGGTCCGCCATTTCTTTGTTCCCCATGATAAATTCACCTGAATCTGACTGCAAGGGATCTACGTTTTTGTTTTCACTAATCTTTTTATCTTCACATATCTATAGAAGCTTTTGCAGTCAGCTTTTATGTTCCCGGCAAGCTTCCTCTCATACTCTATTTTCCCCCTCCTAATTAAACCCTTTGTCCTCCTCTGCTGTATTATAAAATTCTCCAAGTCCTCAGGTTTGCTGCTTTTTCTGGCCAATTTATATGTCTCTTCCTTGGATTTAATTTAATTATCCTTAATTTCCCTTGTTAGCCACAGTTGAGCCACCTTCCCTGTTTTATTTTTACTCCATTCAGGGATGTACAATTGTTGAAGTTCATCCATGTGATCTTTAAATGTTTGCCATTTCCTATCCACTGTCAACCCTTTAAGTATCACTCGCCAGTCTATTCTAGCCAATTCACGTCTCATACTATCGAAGTTAGCTTTCCTTAAATTCAGGACCCTTGTCTCTGAATTAACTCTGTCGCTCTCCATCTTAAAGAATTCTACCATATTATGGTCTCTCTTCCCCAAGGGGCCTCGCTAATTAGCCCTTTCTCATCACACATCACCCAGTCTAGGATGGCCAGCCCTCTAGTTGGTTCCTCGACATATTGGTCTAGAAAACCATCCCTAATACACTCCAGGAAATCCTCCTCCACCATATTGCTACCATTTTGGTTAGCCCAATCAATATGTTGATTAAAGTCGCCCATGATAACTGCTATACCTTTATTGTAGCATCCCTAATTTCTTGCTTGATGCTGTCCCCAACCTCACTACAACTGTTTGGTGGTCTGTACACAACTCCCACTAGCGTTTTCTGCCCTTTGGTATTCCGCAGCTCCATCCACACCGATTCCACATCATCCAAGCTAACGTCCTTCCTTACTATTGCATTAATTTCCTCTTTAACCAGCAATGCCACCCCACCTCCTTTTCCTTTCTGTCTATCCTTCCTAAATGTTGAATACTCCTGGATGTTGAGTTCCCAGCCTTGGTCACCCTGGAGCGATGTCTCCGTGATGCAAATTACATCGTATCCATTAACTGCTAACTGCACAGTTAATTCATCCACCTTATTCCAAATACTCCTCGCATTGAGGCACAGAGCCTTCAGGCTTGTCTTTTTAACACACTTTGCCCTTTTAGAATTTTGCTGTATTGTGGCCCTTTTTCCTTTTTGCCTTAGGTTTCTCTGCCCTCCAAGGTTTCTTTGTTCCTCCATCTCCGACCTCTGGCGCATCCCTCATTTCCTTCACACCACCATTGGCGGCCGTGTCTTCAGCCGTCTCGGTCCCAAAGCTCTTGACTTTCCTCCCTAAAGCTCCTCCCTGCCACCGCCCCCCCCCCCCCCCCCCGCCCTCTCTCATTCTTTAATATCCTCCGTGAAAGCTCATCACAGGGACGACTCTTTAACACGTCCTGCCAAGTTCATCGTAGGCTTTTGAGGGACTGCCTATGATGATGAGCATCGGTAACCAGAGGGCTCAGATTTAAGGAGATTGGAAAAAGAGCGAGGGGGAGCTGAGGAGAGGTTTTTTTTTTAAACGCAGCGAGTTGTTGTGATCTGGAAAGCGCTGCCTGTAAGGGCGATGGAAGCAGAATCAATCGTAACTTTCAAAAGGGAATTGGATAAATACTTGTGGAATTCCCTGCCGCAGAGAGTTGTTGAGGTCAGTTCGTTAGATATATTCAAGAGGGAGTTAGATATGGCCCTTACGGCTAAAGGGATCAAGGGGTATGGAGAGAAAGCAGGAAAGGGATACTGAGGTGAATGATCAGCCATAATCTTATTGAATGGTGGTGTAGGCTCGAAGGGCCGAATGGCCTACTCCTGCACCTATTTTCTATGTTTCTATGAGTCCCCAGCTGCAGATGCTTAACTGTCGTGGAACTATAAGTAACAATGTGCCATTATTATTTTGCATATTCCCTGACAATGCCAGGAGCTAAGACCATGACTAGAACACCTTGAATATTGTGTGCAGTTTTGGCCTCCTAATCTGAGGAAGGACATTCTTGCTATTGAGGGAGTGCAGCGAAGGTTCACCAGACTGATTCCCGGGATGGCAGGACTGACATATGAAGAAAGACTGCATCGACTAGGCTTATATTCACTGGAATTTAGAAGAATGAGAGGGGATCTCACAGAATACTGATGGGATTGGACAGGAAGAATGTTCCCAATGTTGGGAAAGTCCAGAGCCAGGGGTCACAGTCTAAGGATAAAGCCATTTAGGACTAAGATGAGGAGAAACTTCTTCACTCAGAGAATTGTGAACCTGTGGAATTCTCTACCACAAAAAAGTTGTTGAGGCCAGTTCATTAGATATATTCAAAAGGGAGTTACAGGTGGCCCTTACGGCTAAAGGGATCAGGGGGTATGGAGAGAAAGCAGGAATGGGGTACTGAAGTTGCATGTTCAGCCATGATCACATTGAATGGTGGTGCAGGCTCAAAGGGCCGAATGGCTTACTCCTGCACCTATTTTCTATGTTTCTATGTTTGAAGAGGAAAATTTTGCAAGACTCTGGGGCCACCTGTAACTCCCTTTTGAATATATCTAACAAACTGGCCTCAGCAACTTTTTGTGATAGAGAATTCCAGATAGGGACTAAATGAATCGCTCTTTGAAAGAGCCGGCACGGACTCGATGGGCCTCTTTCTGTGCTGTGTCAATCGATGATTCTATTCAGTCTCTGGATGCGGGTGTCGTTGGTGAGGCTGGCAATCATTGCTCATCCTTAGTTGCCCGGCGACTTAGTTGCCCGGCGGGCCTTTCTGAACCATCACAGCCTTGGTCTTTGTAGCAGTTTCGAATCAATCGAGTGGCTTGTTTGGCCACTTCAGAGGGCAGTTATGAGTTGACCATATTAGCGCGTTACTGGAGCCTGACTGAGGAAGGGCAGCAGCTTTCCTTCCTTCAAAGTCTCCGAGAAAGCTCATCACAGGGACGACCCTTTAACACGTCCTGCCAAGTTCATCGTAGGCTTTTGGTCGAGGCCTCCAAAGCAGGGCGGCGCCCCTTCCCCTCGAAGTCTTCGAACTGGCAGGTCGTCACGCATCGTGCTCAAAGATAGATTGCTACATATCATAACCCGAAGGTCCTGAAACAGGAGAGCGCAGATCCTACCTCCAAACGGACAAATATTTGCAAATGTGCTTTCTAGTTTTTTCGCCCCCCCCTCAATTCCCCAATTATTTCCCAGCGGTAACAAGCTGTCAATCACTGGAGACAAGGCCAAGGTGGCATCAGGTCCACAGCAGAAGAACGGAGCCCCTCACACCACCTCTCCTTTGCCATTCCCAACACCGTCCGTCTATCTCTCTTTCTCCGCAACTTCCTGTTGGCTCCTCTTTGGACTGAGCTCTCCAACAGGTAATAGTACAGACAGGGCATGGGGCTTATCTGAAAAGTCCAAAAGTCCCAGCAATTACACAATCAAAGGCATACCACTTCTCGAGGGCAGTTAGGGACGGGCAATAAATGCCTGCCTTGCCAGCGACGCCCACATCCAAGAACAATTTTTTTTTTTAAACGCTGTTTCTACATTATAACAGTGACTACACTTCAAAAGCTGCAAAACACTTTGGCACATACTGTGGTCGTGAATGGCGCTATATAAATGCAAGTTCTTTCTTCAATTTAAATTTTAAAAAGATAGATATATAGAGATAGAGATAGAGATAGATAGATATAGATATCTATCTATATATATCTAGATCTACATATATCTATACATATATCTACATCTATCTATCTCTACATATATCTATATATATTACATGTGTATATATTATATGTATATATATATAATATACTATATGTATATATATATATATATAATATAATATATATATATATATATATGTATATATATCTATATATCTATATGTATATATTATATGTATATATATGTATATATTATATGTATATATATGTATATATATGTATATATTATATGTATATATATGTATATATTATATGTATATATATGTATATATATGTATATATATATATTATATATGATATGTATATATTATATGATATATGTATATATATTATGTATGCATATATTATATTACATTATGTATGTATATGTTATATTATATGTATATATATATTATGTATGTATATATATTATTATCTAGATCGAGATATCTATAGATATCTATATATATATATAGATAGATATAGATATAGATAGATATACATTATAGATAGATAGATAGATATATAAAAATATAAGAAAAATAAAGTATTGCACCAGAGGAAATAGTCACAGTGTCTTCTTAAATCTATAGTTTCCCCATTTAAAAAAAAAATTATTTGTACCCAGGATGTGGCCGTTACTGGCAGTGGCGGCATTTATTGCCCATCCCTAATTGCCCTTGAGAAGGTGGTGGTGAGTCGCCATTTCAGAGGGCAGTCAAGAGTCAACCACATTGCTGTGGGTCTGGAGTCACAGAGGCCCAGACCGGGTAAGGACGGCAGATTTCCCTCCCTAAAGGACATTAGTGAACCAGATGGTTTCATTACTGACAGATTTATGTAATTAGCTGCATTTAAATTCCCCAGCTGCCGTGGTGGGCTTTGAACTCACGGCTCTGGATATTTAGTCCAGACCTCGGGATTATCAGTCCAGTAACACAACCACTATGCTACCATACCCCTGAGGAAAGGTTGAGTAGGTTGGGCCTCTACTCATAGGAATGCAGAAGAATGAGAGGTGATCTTATCGAAACGTATAAGATTATGAGGGGGCTTGACAAGGTAGATGCAGAGAGGATGTTTCCACTGATAGGGGAGACTAGAACAAGAGGGCATAATCTTAGAATAAGGGGCTGCCCATTTAAAATTGAGATGGGGAGAAATCTTTTCTCTCAGACGGTTGTAAATCTGTGGCATTCTCTGCCTCAGAGAGCTGTGGAAGCTGGGACATTGAATAAATTTAAGACAGAGATAGACAGTTTCTTAAATGATAAGGGGATAAGGGGTTATGGGGAGCGGGCAGGGAAGTGTGACTGAGTCCATGATTGGATCAGCCATGATCTTATTGAATGGCGGGGAAGGCTCGAGGGGCCGTATTGTCTACCCCTGCTCCTATTTCTTATGTTATGTTCTTCGAAAGGAGGGCCCATCAGACAACAACTCTATTCTGGTATTCTGAGCATTACTGAAAGGGCCATGTCGAAGTGTTAGACGAGCTGAAGATTTAGAGTTACGGTTTACCCACCAAGGATTTGAGCGGTATTTTACGATCACATCCGGCCTTCCTCTTGGCTTCCTGGACCATTTCGTTGATGGCTGCCAAACATTTGTCCACCCCGACCAGCTGTGGAAGGTTAAACATAAAGAGACCAAAGTTCAGCAAAATCATTACATGGCTCAACATCATCATCATCATCATAGGCAATCCCTCGGAATCGAGGAAGACTTGCTTACACTCGAAAAGTGAGCTCTCAGGTGACTGAACAGTCCAGTATGGGAATTACAGTCTCTGTCACAGGTGGGACAGACAGTGGTTGAGGGAAAGGGTGGGTGGGGAGTCTGGTTTGCCGCACGCTTCTTCCGCTGCCTGCGCTTGGTTTCTGCGTGCTCTCAGCGACGAGACTCGAGGTGCTCAGCGCCCTCCTGAATGCTCTTCCTCCACTTAGAGCGGTCTTTGGCCAGGGACTCCCAGGTGTCGGGGGGGTGTTGTATTTTATGAAGGAGGCTTTGAGGGTGTCCTTGAAATGTTTCCTCTGCCCACCTGGGGCTCGCTTGCCGAGGCACATCACCGGCCCCACTAACCACCAGCCAACCCCACCCACTGCCCACCCCTCCCCACCGGGAGCTGAGCCCATGATGCGATCAGCCATGATCTTATTGAATGGCGGAGCAGGCTCAAGGGGTCAAATGATCTACTTATGTTTATCACCAACCACACACCCCACTAACCAACCACCACACCCCACACTAACCAACCACACACCCCACTAACCAACCACCACACCCCACACTAACCAACCACACACCCCACTAACCAACCACACACCCCACTAACCAACTACCCACTACTAAGCATCCCATCGAACCATCCATTCAAATTTTGGGATGTGGCACAGCATAAAAGGGGCAGAAATTGACTAGGAATTGAAGCGTTCCTCATGCCATTTTACACACAGATTGTTCTGTGTCTACTGATCATATCAACCGGATTGAGGGGGATTGGATAGAGCGATCGGATTATGAGGAGCGATTATGTGAGTTGGGCATGTTTTCACTGGCACGGAAAGGTGGAATGGTGATCTGATTACTGTTCATCATAGGTGGTCCCTCGAAGCGAGGATGACTTGCTTCCACACCAAAAAGGGATGAGTTCACAGATGTTTCAATGAAGAACCTAATATTCCAGGTCCCGAACTACATTGTGTAGGGTGGAAGATGCCTGTGCTTGGATTTTTTTTAACGTGGGGTGACGGGCTTGACAGAGCTAGGTCGTGGTCCAATGGCAAGGATTACCCAAGACTAACTGGAGACCAGCTCTGCTGCATGGACCTAGTGCGTACACATATCGCAGTGTGGGCTGGCCCGTGCTGCCCCTGGATCCTCGCCTCTCCTGGGCCCCGATCATGTCCCTCTACGAACTCTTGCCGCTCCTTCTCCCCTCCTGCTGTGCTTGCCCACACTAGACAACAATCAGTACAACAAGGCTCCCTCTCATGGCCCACTGACCTGGGCATAAACATGTGTCCAATCAAACTGTCAGACACCATGAAGCCCTGCCCACTCTTTGTTTCTGCCCAAAGGGCTACGCATGCTCGACAAGACCCGCCCTGCCCAAGATGGCGGAAGGTGATTACAGTTACCATTCTAAAGGGACTACATGATGGCAACCATGACCAACCTTGTCCAGAACGGTAGAACCAATTCAGCACAAATCTGCGGAAACAATATTTCAGTGGGTGAGTGGTCAACCTATGGACCATTTTCCCGCAGTGGACTGTACAGCCACCTGAGAACTCATTTTTAGAGTGAAAGCAAGTCTTCCTCTTTTTCGAGGGACTGCCTATGATAACGATATGGAACAGACTACCCAGGGAAATGGTGCAAACAGTTTGTGTTGATTCATTCAAATGAAAATTAGATTTTGGGACACAGTGTACAAGTAATTTGAGACATGTCACATGGTGAGTGGAACATGCTTGGCTGGATCAGGTGACTTTGGACCTATGGTTCCCAGAGTTCTCCATCACTGGGGCTTTCCTCACCTCATGTCTGGGTCTGTTGTACACTCACTGATAGAGTTCGGCTGCTGTGATTGATCAAGAACTCCATTAATCGCTGTATCAAGTGACTACCAGGTGAACGAGATGGACCTTTTCTCGTCCAGAAAGCCCTCGACAGCCGTGACTCAGTGGGTAGCACTCTCACCTGAGTCAGAAGGTTGTCGGTTCAAGTCACACTCCAGAGATTTGAGCACAAAAACCCAGGCAGTCACTCCCACTGCAGTGCTGAGGGAGCGCTACACTGTCGGAGGTGCCGTGTTTTGGATGAGACGTTAAACCAAGGGCCCCCTCTGTTGGATGTAAAAGATCCCACGGCACTATTTCGAAGAAGAGCAGGGTGTCCTGGCCAATATATATCCCTCAATTAGCATCACTAAAACAGATTATCTGGTCATTATCACATTGCTGTATGTGGGAGCTTGCTGTGCGCAAATTGGCTGCTGCGTTTCCCACATTACAACAGTGACAGCACTTGAAAAAGTATTTCATTGGCTGTAAAGTGATTTGGGATGTTCTGAGGTGGTGAAAGGTGCTATATAAATGGAAGTCATTTTTTGTATTTCCTATGTTTTTAATTTGCAAAGAAACGTCCTTACCCAGTGGTTGGTGCATGGACCATCTGACGTGGCTAAGATCGTCCCATCCCCAGCAATCAACACCACATTCGAGCTCGTTCCTCCTCTAAGAGCAAAATTAAAATTGGTTTCTCATGTCTGAATCTACGCAAAGCCCTGCTGATTGACACAAGTCTATCGTTAATCTTCCAGTCCATTACTGGGCCAGCCTTCGTACCCGCTGCCTGCAACTCCCCCCATCCATCCCCCCCATCCCGCTACATCGAACCTCTCCTTTAAAAGTGTGGTACGGACAGATGCTTGACGCCCTGTGCTCCCGCTATAGACCGCTGAATGGGGGAAGAGGGGGTCGCTGAAGGTCATTTGCTGAGGAAATGAGGCTCTGTGCCAACGATAGAGGAAGATGAGGCGGGTGGGACGGCAGCCCCCGTGGTGGTGGGTTGATGGGGAGTGGAGGCGGGACTGCTTGAAAAGTGGAGGGGGGGGAAACACGGGACTGCTCAGGGGTAAGATTGGTGGGGCAAGGGGGTCCAATCTTTCTATCTCACTCTCTGCCTGTCTCACTCCCTCGACCGCTCCCTCGTTCACCCCTCCTCACACTCTCCTTCCCCCCCCCACTCCCCCTCACACACACTCTCTCTCTCTCTCTCACCCCACTCCCCTTCGCCCCTACTCCCCTTCATTCTCCCCCTCACTCCTACTCCCCCTCATTCTCTCCCCCTCACTCATTCCCCCTCCCTCTCCCACGCCTCCTCACTCCCTCTCCCCCTCACTCACTCCCTCCCTCTCCCACACCCCCCTCACTCCCTCTGCCTCTCCCACTCCCACTCCCACTCACTCACTCTCTCTCTCTCCCTCACTCTCACTCTCTCACTCTCTCTCCCCCACTCCCCCTCTCTCGCACTCTCCCTCTTCCTCTTCCCTCCCCCCCCGTCTCGCTCGCTCGCTCTCTCTCTCTCTCTCTCTCTCTCTCTCTATCTATCTCTCTCTCTCCCCCCTCACTCACTCACTCACCCCTCCACGCCGCCGTATATTTCCATCATTTTCCGGAAGCGTCGAGTCCGATCAGTGACCCGCAGAGTAACACAAGGACCACGTGACCGCCTGGTCACATGACGGGAGAGAGAGGGGGGAGGGAGAGAGAGAGGAGGAGAGAGAGAGGAGGAGGGGGAGAGAGAGGAGGAG